>NC_084750.1:36604652-36904652 GCF_033978785.1 Entelurus aequoreus | reverse complement strand
GAGAGGGATGGCTTTCCCTATGAACATGAGTCAGGAAGTCTAAATGAGAGTAATTAGTCATTGTTCGTCCTCCCAAACATACACAATGAAATGATATGAGGGTGGAGTGGGAGGTCATGCTGTTGTAGCAACAGGAGATTTTGTGTGACTGCGGCATACGAAAAAGGGACGAGGGCTGTCAATTTGCATGCAATTAATCAAAAAATACAGCATTAATCATGTATGAATGCTAAATTAATTTCGAATAAAGGCACCCTGTTATACAAAACCAATTGTCTTACCTATTGGTAGGGCTGGGCGATATGGATGAAAAAGTATATCTCGATATATTTTTAGTTAAACTCGATATTCAATATATATATCTGAATATGGTTAATTAGTATCGCAGTATTCTACTAATACCGGTACAACCCTATCTGTACAGGATTTAGAGCAGGGGTGGGCAATTAATTTTTACCGGGGGCCGCATGAGCAACCCGAGCACTGCTGGAGGGCCACATCGACAATATTTCAATTAAATTTTGCTCAATATTATTTTTGATGTATACCGTAAGATAAATAATAATAGTAATAATAATTAATAATAATAGTAATACTTCAACATAGTGTGTGTAACAGCATTCCATGACTATTATAAATAAATTAACATTAATAATAAATGACAGTAAAATAAGCGCACGTATGACTGAGGAGTCACAGTGTAACTTTGTGTGGTGTTTGAGTTGTCCGACTTTTTGTGTGGCCATAAACGCACCAGTGGTTTAGTGCTATGCGTGTTGGTGACAGATGACAAGTTGGTTTTGGCCTGGTTTGTACGGCAGAAAATGACTAGTTTTTCGAGATAGAAGTGTTTTACTCATGTTTTTGGTGTGGTTATGGCCGAATATAAACAGTTTTGCTCAATAAAGTGATCAATATAATTCCTGTCCTCGAAGCATCTCGATAGACGTTACAATAATTGAACGGTGTTCAATTGAACGGTGTTGACGAACACCGTTAGGGCCGCTTGTTGTCACTGTCACTCAAAGTTGCATTGCAAAATTACACAGAATAAATGTGTTTATTTTGTTTAGAATTCAGATGGGATTTGATTTGGTGCGCGGCATATATTTGCTGTGCGCAGAGGACGCTTGAGCAGTGCGCAATTGCGCAGGCACGCACCTTAGAGGGAACGTTGCTTTGCAGTCCATGTCTTGTTGGAAACACGGCATTCTTCATCAACTTTTCTCTTTTTAGCGTCTTGGGTGTAAACCGTGCATCACTTGTCGCTGCATGTGCACCTTCACTCGCAGGTTACACACGGACACACGCCCATAAATAATACTTTTCAAAATAAAAGCAGCACAGTTGTATTGCGCGCACGACATAGATGTTTTTTCAACTTTATTTTGTAATTTGTGATTGCAGCTGTTCACATTCACTCACAATCACGCACACGCATACGTCCACACGGAAGTAATACAAATAACGATTTTCAAAACAAAAGCAGCACCGTTGTATTGCACACTCGAAATAGATACTTTTTTAAATTTATTTTGTAATTTATAATTGGCCTCACGCGGGCCGGACAGGGACGCACAAAGGGCCGGATGCGGCCCGCGGGCCGCAGAATGCCCAGGTCTGATTTAGAGGATGACCGAAAACAATCGCAAGCTGTCGTCTGAAGTGGAGCCTTGATCCAGCAACTGAGGCTGGGGGACAACAGAACATAAAGGGGCGTGGTTAGAAGAAGCAACAGGTGAGGAAACTAATTACTAAACCCAAGCAGGAGTTTCTAATCAGTGTCCAAAGCAACAAGAAAAGTAAACAAAGGGAAAAGACGCTGGAACAGAACTAGACAGAAACCGAGGTAGAACCACAACAAACATGACCTCTCAGGTCATGACAGCTATGGAAGCGCTAAAAACTGCAACATGGGTGAGGCACGTAAATAAGACTGCACATAAAACGGCGCATCCTGGAGAGACGGTCGGAAAGCGGCTTGAAATGGTCAGTAAAACATAATCCATGCAACATTTGGACCAAAGAGCCATTACATGTTATGTAGACCACAAGGAAGTGTTTTAAATGTAGGAAAAAAAAATCATAACAAGACCCCTTTAAAAATACAAATCTGTTACTAATATTTAAAAAAATACATGTTGTGCATTCCAGTAAAAGATTTAAAAGATTATTGAATTATTGGGGTCTTAAAAAAAAAAGAAAAAAAGTTAATAAAGCTATGTATTTACAGTGTTACCTCTGGATACGAGTTTAATTGCTACTCGTACCTTGAAAACTCATATTGCGAAATAGCATCACCCATTGAAATTTATTAAAATCAATTTGATCGGTCAGCCTCCCCAAAAACGAGCCAATTCTAACATGTAACAAACCTTTTAAAAGGAAAAGCTAACTTTTAGACTAATAAATAATGTAAGAAAAACGATATAATAAAACAGTTTAATGAAGTAATGTCATAATAATGTACAGCATTTACCTTGGAGAGCAAATTTCTATGGTTTCTCCTTCGAGCTGCTTCTTCGTAAAACAAACCATCAGCAGCTTTTCCATATTTTCATGGATACATTGTTTGTCAGCTGTACGCTCTGTCATGTTTTTGATGATTTCTTTAATTTAATTAATAGCCTACGCTTCTTATTCTCAGCACTGTTTTTCCACACTAGCGTTCTTTGTTGCCATGATTGGAAAAACAAAGTTGTGTCCGTCTATAGCTACAAGCTAATGCTAGTGAGTAAAACCAGATGTTTTGGGTGGATCTTATGGGTTTCTCATTCGCTCCGCCAACAAGCGGTGGGGAGCCTCGTAACCTGAAAGTTTTATACGTAACCCGAACCATAACAATTGGCCAATTGAATCGTGATGAATCAAAATTCAATAATGTGATTAATCCAATTAACGCAAATAGGATTTGACACTAATAGGAACTGAGATATGTTCCTGGTGTGTCAAAAAACGTTGCAGAACTGTTGATTGTAATAGGAAATACAGTCCATTTTGATTTTTTTCTACTCGGACTAGACAATTGACCAGCATGTCAACAAAAAGATCCTGTAATTTATGAATTTTGATTTGCTAACGGCCATAATGTTTTGTGTTCAACAAATACTTTTTTAAACACAAGCAAAGACGATGAAAAGGTGTGTTATTGTTTGTGCTATGGCGCCATCTTTCGGACAAGTTTGCCCACCGCAGCACCTGCGGGGTGAACGTCTACAGGAATTCCTTCTGTGTAGTGCTTTCAACCGCAAGTACAAGTCCCGTTTAATATTCTAGTCGTCCATAGCGTTTCTACTCATATGGGTTCTTTATTCATCACTCCAAGCAACGTTTGTAAGTTTTACAGTACAACTAAATCTATTCATACTTACTAAAAAGTGTGATGTCTGTAGGAGTGTTTTCATGCATATTTGCACATGCTATTGTAATGTAATCAAGCTAGCGTCATTAGCATTAGCTAATATGCTAACAAGTTTAACCTCTGAAGGCCCAAGCTGTTTGTTTACATGATTTTTTTTATTTCTCTTTGCTATTTGGGCTTATTGGACCCTAATTAGGATAAAAACAAAAAATCATCTTTTTATATGATGTACTTAGTCCATAAGTAACAAACGTGTACTTCATGTGTAGTGACAGGCTAATTTGTATCTTTACACTTTTTTTTCCAAAGTCCATTGTATGTTATACTCTTCTGACACCACCAGATAGCAGTATAAGTGTCCATATGTCGGCATAAGACCCCAATTCAGTAGTGTACACAATTTTGGAAATAAGAGCTAAAAGGTGCTGTCCACGCATGTGGCCACTAAGGCCTTTAGAGGTTAAGAGTGCCTGTGTTAGTATTATTAACTTACAACGGCATTCTTTTTGTATTGTTTCAGTTTCACAAATTCCTTAGTGAATTCACCAAAACGTCACCATGTATTTATTGAGTCTGTTTAGCTGATTGGAGAGCTAACTACCGCAGCCAGTGGGTCCATGACGATGACTTCTGTTTTGTTTGATCAGCCGTTTTACTGCCGTGTTACAGGCACCCTTTGGAAACAATTAGGTATCTAAATAAACTTTCACAAAATATTTCTGTGTAATTAACTCATTTCACAACGTAAATATTACTGCGGCTTATAGCCCGGTGCGGCTAATATATGGAAACTATTTTTTTCTTTTAAAGTTTAGTGGGTGCGGCATATATGCGCATTGTAGTCCTGAAAGTACGGTATGTTGAGCTCCAGAGGGATTACATTAGTTCAAAGGGGAAAAAGTAGTTGATTGGATAATAGTAGTTGATTGGATATTAAGTATGTCTTTTGTAACACCAGTCCTGGAGCATTTGACACGCCTCATATGTATGAGGATAGGTACAAAAGTATGCAGTGACAGTTGTTAGTTTATAACCAGTGAAATATACTGTAACCACTGTATATGTTGGGTTTCACTTTCACCTCTACATTGTCTCCCCAATGTCTCATTATTGTGGAAAACATTTGCATGTAAAAATGCATTATTTTATTGTAATAAATCTAACCTTGAATAAATGTGTTCAGTTCTCAGTTGCCGCTTCCTGCGGAGACTGAAGAAACAACACGCTCGACCCCGACCCCGACCCCTTTTCATTACGGCTCACTTCTCATTATTGCTGAGGGCCAGAGTTAAATCCCCCAGTATTTATTTATTTTTTTTATTTTGCCTGTTACTGTTACTTCATCATTGTACAAGTCATTTTAGTCTGCTTTACTGTAATGACCCGCGTTCACCTGACACAACTGAAATAATAGAAACCAGAAAACCCCTGGGAGCACTCCAGTAGTAAAGAATCCTTTAAAAAAAAATCCTGAATCCAGACGGTGATCCGGGTCACCCCCAAAATGTAATCACTATTTCGAATATTTTCTGAAAGTTATGATGCTAAGTAGAGTTGCAAAATTCCGGGAATATTCAAAATTGGAAACTTTCCATGGGAATTAACGGGAATATATGGGAATGAACGGGAATTAACGGGAAATGAATGGGAAAAAAATGGGAATAAACATTGAATGCAACATGCTAGATCTTGCAGCATGATTATTAGCTAAAACAACCTGATTTAATGCAAATTCAGTAGAATTTCAACCCTGCACTGTGCATTCCTCCATCACATGTGCAGTGCATTCTTCCATCGCATGCACAGATAATTCCCAGCATGCTACACACTACAGCAGGGCTATTGAAGTCACACTAGTATTTGAGCCCATCCAGTCAGGTAAGTTTTGATGATATTACTGGGGTAAATATATTTGATCTATGGTATTTAAGTTTATAAATTGGCCCTAGTGTGTGAAGGTGAGTGTGAATGTTGTCTGTCTATCTGTGTTGGCCCTGTGATGAGGTGGCGACTTGTCCAGGGTGTACCCCGCAGCCATGTGCAGCTGAGATCCAGCTCCAGCACCCCTGCGACCCCGGACAAGCGGTAGGAAATGGATGGATGGATGGTATTTAAGTTTAATAGAGGTGTAATTGCTTGTTACTGTATGACTGTAGACCACTCCAGCAGACTTCCACTCAAGCTAGCTAGCTGTTCCTGTACTTGTTAAATGATTTTGGGGCCAATATCTCTAGCTAGCTAGGTTTATGTACCACCACAGTCTCATAATGAACCGAAAATATTTCTCCGTTAGCCGTGATGCTAATTTTCTCTATGTTAAATCCCATTCATTTATGCTAACAACGTTAGCGATCCGAATTGACCTTTTTTTGTGATGTGTAAAGTTCAACTAGCAAATACTAAATCAAAACCTGTAGTTTCCTCTGCTTTCTGTTCTGCTAGCCATTCTGTTGTCATACAAAAATGTAGGTTATAGTTTGATTTTGCATGCTGTTTGAGTGTTCATTTATTCATCTAGCCTATTTCTATTCATTTGTCCATCAGTAAACTATTTTTAAAAACTACTCCAATTGTTTAGCGGACTATTTATTTATGTGTGTGGCATTGCATTAGTGCTTTACAAGAATAAATAAATACAAACAGAATAATGCCACGTACACCATCTGATGTGTGGAGACATTTCACCCCAACCAATGTAGGCGGAAAGGCTGTGTACATTTGCAAATACTGTGCAAAGAGCTACGTCAAAAATGCCACAAATATGCAGCTGCATATAGACAAGTGACAAATAATATATAGTTATTGTAATTCCCCATTAATTCCCATGGACGGTGTCCAACTTTGAATAATCAAAAAATGGTCAATATTTCCAAACTTTCCGAGCTTAACTTCCCGTGGTAAATTTCCGGAAAGTTTCCGGAAATTTACCGTAAACTTTCCACTCCTTTGCAACCCTAATGCCAAGTAACAAACAAACAAACAAACAAACAAACAAACAAACAAACAAACAAACAAACAAACAAACAAACAAACAAACAACTCCCAGCAATCACATCATCTGCTGCAAATTTATGTAAACACGCACATCACAAGATTAGAAACACATGGTTTACAAAATCAAATAAGGTATACGGACCAATCTAAGTATTCATAGCATCGATACCAAGGGTAGAATCAGTATCAGTATTGAACTGATACTACCTTAATATGATTCCTTATCTATGTTGTTCTTATTGTTGCATTGTTGATGTTATTTTAACACATTTTATTGACTCTTCTTGCTTCTGGGACAAGTTGTAAAAGTGCAATGCTCGTACTGCTTTGGTCAGAGTTGGGCAAGCTACCTGGAAAATGTACAAAACCCAAAACCAGTGAAGTTGGCACGTTGTGTAAATCGTAAATTAAAAAAAAGAATACAATGATTTGCAAATCCTTTTCAACCTATATTCAATTTAATAGACTGCAAAGACAAGATACTTAACGTTCGAACTGGAAAACTTTGTTATTTTTTGGGTGAGGTGGGTGCCATGATTGGGTATAAAAGCAGCTTCTATGAAATGCTCAGTCATTCACAAACAAGGATGGGGCGAGGGTCACAACTTTGTGAACAAAAGCGTGAGCAAATTGTTTAAGAACAATATTTTTCAGCCAGCTATTGCAAGGAATTTGGGGATTTCACCATCTACGGTCCGTAATATCATCAAAAGGTTCAGAGAATCTGGAGAAATCACTGCACATAAGCAGCAAGGTTGAAAACCAACATTGAATGCCTGTGACCTTCGATCCCTCAGGCGGTACTGCATCAAACACCGACATCAATATGTAAAGGATATCACCACATGGGCTCAGGAACACTTCAGAAAACCACTATACAAACTGTACTATGCAAAGCGAAAGCCATTTATCAACAACACCCAGAAACGCCACCGGCTTTGTGGGGCCCGAGCTCATCTAAGATGGACTGATGCAAAGTACAAAAGTTTCCTGTGGTCTGACGAGTCCACGTTTCAAATTGTTTTTGGAAACTGTGGACGTCGTGTCCTCCGGACTAAAGAGGAAAATAACCATCCGGACTGTTATAGGCGCAGAGTTGAGAAGTCAGCATCTGTGATGGTATGGGGGTGTATTAGTGCCCAAGACATGGGTATCTTACACATCTGTGGAGGCACCATTAATGCTGAAAGGTACATACAGGTTTTGGGGCAACATATGTTGCCATCCAGGCAACGTCTTTTTTATGGACACCCCTGCTTATTTCAGCAAGACAATGCCAAGCCACATTCTGCACGTGGCTTCATAGTAAAAGAGTGCGGGTACTAGACTGGCCTGCTTGTAGTCCAGACCTGTCTCCCATTGAAAATGTGTGGTACATTATGAAGCCTAAAATACCACAACGGAGACCCCCAGACTGTTGAACAACTTAAGCTGTATCATCAAGCAAGAATGGGAAAGAATTCCAAAAAGCTTCAAAAATTGGTCTCCTCAGTTCCCAAATGTTTACAAAGTGTTGTTAAAAAGAAAGGCCATGTAACACAGTGGTAAAAATGCCCCTGTGCCAACTTTTTTGCAATGTGTTGCTACCATTAAATTCTAAGTTAATGGTTATTTGTGTCTCACTTCTAACATTAAATATCTTGTCTTTGCAGTCTATTCAATTGAATATAAGTTGAAAAGGATTTGCAAATCATTGTATTCTGTTTTTATTTACGAATTACACAATGTGCCAGCTTCACTGGTTTTGGGTTTTGTACAACAATTCAAAATCATTAAAAAAAAAAGCCTTACAATATCAACTTTTTCTGCAACTTTCAGAAAAAGCTGTTGCAAATTCAAGCCTTTTCGGCAGCAACACTCACAAAAAAAAAAGCTAGCAAAATCCTGGCGGGACTGCATAATAACTTACTGTATTTGTGAATTCTCTTCACGCACATTAACCTAAAAAGTGGTCACATTAGTGCCCTTCAGGTATGCGCAGTTCATTTGAAAGGAAAGCGTGGGCTGCTGCAGACACAGCTACATAAACAAATGATCATTAAAGTCAATGCAAGCACAAAAGTTTGGGCCTCCAAGGGACATGGCCCTCACATGCAGGAGGCATAATAAAGGTAGCATGCGGCAGGGGTCCTATAAACGGTGTCAGAATGATGTTGCTTTAGTTTTCTTACAGCATGTGCCAATGCTCCAAAGAACCATGTTATGGATATTATTTTTCAACATCACATTGTTGGAAAAACATTTTTTTTACAACTACTGGTCCACATCAAAACACCCCAATGAAGCCTTACTGTTGCTTTAAATGTGATTGTCTGGATGATGCACTATGCTTTTCAGATATAAAAAAAAAAAGACAACTTTGTTCCGAGTAAGCAGGCACGATTGAGTCTCACGGTAATAATTCATATTGCTTAGGTATCATAAAGCGATGGTAAACGTTTGTGATCTCTCTGATGCCCATCGATTTGTCTATTCATTCTCCTGAAAGGCCCACGCAGTTATGATGGAAATCAATAAGCAAGTCACAGCTTATTATCAGCACGATGAAGCTCAAATGTTCTCTCCACCATGTGCAGGCACATTGTTATTTTTTTGCTTAAATGGGGATGGGGAGTTTTGCCAAGAACATGTCATGTCCCCTTAAATCAGTGCTTCTGAAATATGGGATGAGAGGCAAGGGACCTCCAGTATTAACAGATTGATGAATACATATTATCAGGTTCTCTATTGTATTTGAATTTAGAGGCGGTGTGGAAAAAAATTATGTCCCCAAGTGGGACATGACAAAAAAATCAGTGGCGGGCCGTGCGTTTCCCACCTAGGCCTTCAGTGATGTCCGACTTCAATGATTACCTCTCAAAATACCATCATTTATGTCAGCACATGACCATTGCTGGAGAAATACTATACTATATATATTTGGGGGGGGGACCACTGCTGGTCCCCCCCCCAAAAAAAAAAAAAAAAAAAAAAAAAAATTATTAAATCATTCTGTTATTAATATTTATGGTTCCTACATTATATATCAATGTAGATCAGACTTGGGCAATTATTTTGACTCGGGGGCCACATTTAGAGAAAAAAATGTGTCTGGGGGCCGGTATATCTATTTTTATGAACACTAATACAAAACCTCACAATAATGTCTGATTTAAAGGCCTACTGAAATTATTATTTTTTTATTTAAACGGGAATAGCAGATCCATTCTATGTGTCATACTTGATCATTTCGCGATATTGCCATATTTTTGCTGAAAGGATTTAGTAGAGAAAATTGACGATAAAGTTCGCAACTTTTGCTCGCTGATAAAAAAAAGCCTTGCCTGTACCGGAAGTAGCGTGACGTCACAGGAGCTAGGATTCCTCACAATTCCCCGTTGTTTACAATGGAGCGAGAGAGATTCGGACCGAGAAAGTGACGATTACCCCATTAATTTGAGCGAGGATGAAAGATTCGTAGATGAGGAACGTTACAGTGAAGGACTTGAGAGGCAGTGATGGACGTATCTTTTTTCGCTCTGACCGTAACTTAGGTACAAGCTGGCTCATTGGATTCTACACTCTCCTTTTTCTATTGTGGATCACTGATTTGTATTTTAAACCACCTCGGATACTATATCCTCTTGAAAATGAGAGTCGAGAACGCGAAATGGACATTCAGTGCCTTTTATCTCCACGACAATACATCGGCGAAATGCTTTAGCTACGAGCTAACGTGATAGCATCGTGCTTTAACTGCATATAGAAACAAAAAAAATAAACCCCTGACTGGAAGGATAGATAGAAAATCAACAATACTATTAAACCGTGGACATGTAAATACACGGTTAATGCTTTCCAGGCTGGCGAAGGTTAACAATGCTGTGCTAACGACGCCATTGTGGCTAACTTAGCAACTTAGCAACCGGACCGCACAGAGCTATGCTAAAAACATTAGCTCTCCACCTACGCCATCTGCTCATCAACACTCGTGCTCACCTGCGTTCCAGCGATCGGCAGAAGGACGAAGGACTTCACGCGATGCGTTTGGCGGCCCGGAGACGTAGGAAGTCAAGGTGAGGTCGGCGGCTAGCGCCTCTGCTCTCTCCTCCTGGTTGTGTTGCTGTAGTCCGCTGCTAATACACCGATCCCACCTACAACTGTCTTCTTTGCAGCCTTCATTGTTCATTAAACAAATTGCAAAAGATGTTCAGAATACTGTGGAATTATGAAATGAAAACAGAGCTTTTTGTATAGGATTCTACGGGGTACCATAACTTCCGTTAAACTGACTTCGTCACGCGCATACGTCATCATACCGCGACGTTTCAGCCGGATATTTCCCGGGAAATTTTAAATGTCACTTTATAAGTTAACCCGGCCGTATTGGCATGTGTTGCAATGTTAAGATTTCATCATTGATATATAAACTATCAGACTGCGTGGTTGGTAGTAGTGGGTTTCAGTAGACCTTTAATGCTAAAAACGTTATGACAGACCGCTTTAAAAAACGTAATGGAATTTTACATTTTTCTATGAACGTTAAAACACTGAATATTGACAAAATATGAACGTCACACCCCCTTTCTATCAACACATTTTACAATCAAGTGAAACTCAACAAAAATGCATCAAACAGTGAAATATGAACACGAAGGGTAAAAAATAAACCCACCTACAATCTGATATATCTGATACAACACTAAGCTTTAGAACTTTGTTGTGAAAATCTCCTTCCGCGTCTGTGGAAACGCCTCCCGCCCAACACTGCTTGGTGCCTCGTCTGAGCTGCTATGACGTAGATTACCATAGTAACTAATTAGATGACCATAGTAACTAGTATATCATGCAAAAGTGCAGATTCCAACCATTGAAATACTTTGTATAGATGAAGACTTACGGTCATTAGAAAACATCACTGCACATCATAATGGCAGCTACAGTTTCCATCTTAAAGATCTAGAAAAAATATTTGGGAATGTCCGGCGGGCCAGATTGAAAAGCTTAACGGGCCGCATTTGGCCCCCGGGCCTTAACTTGCCCAGGTCTGATATAGATCAATACAGTCTGCAGGGATACAGTCCGTAAGCACACATGATTGTATTTTTTTATGACAAAAAAAAAAAAAAAAATAAAAAATAAAAACATCTCCCCCCCTGGTCCGTGGGAAAATTTTTCGAGCGTTGACCCGTCCGCAGTTACAAAAAGGTTGGGGACCACTGCTATACAGGAACACATTTACTGAGCATTGAAACACATCAACAGTGTACAAAACTGTTTTTTTTCTGGCACATTTAAAAATCAATAAACCCGCATCAGCAATTAAAACATATATTATGCGGCACTGTCAAAATTAAAATTGCAAAAACATATTAAACATGAAAAAATAAAGAAACAACATATTTGAACTCACAATTTGTAGCACCCATTCGACGCCGTACAACCCCTCGTAGTTGGTTGATTCAAGAGGCGGGCATTTCCCCATTTCATCGCCGGGACAGCTGAGCTAGCTTCCGGGGTTGGCCGACATCGTCTCACAAGATTTAGTTTCTCTTTAAATATCCTTCTTGAAAATGGCCTCGCAAATATATATCTGCCACCTAATCAATGTTTTTTTCTCCTTTTTTGTGGGTTAAAAAAGTGAGTATCAGGGATTTCTCTGCTAGCCCGGTATGGCTATGGCGCGGGGGTCGGTGTGGCGCGGTTGGGAGAGTGGCCGTGCCAGCAACTTGAGGCTTCCTGGTTCGATCCCCAGCTTCTACCAACCTAGTCACACTTCACACTTGCTCCTGATGGTTTGTGGTTACACTGCAAAAAGTCAGTGTTCAAAAACAAGAAAAAAATAAATAAAAATGAGGGGTATTTTATTTGAACTAAGCAAAATTATCTGCCAATAGAACAAGAAAATTCGGCTTGTCAAGACTTTCCAAAACAAGTAAAATTAGCTAACCTCAATGAACCCAAAAATACCTTAAAATAAGTATATTCTCACTAATAACAAGTGCACTTTTCTTGGTAGAAAAAAAAAGAGACCTTTTTGCTCAATATGTTGAAAAATATTCTTAAATTAAGTAAATGCTAGTGCAATTATCTTCACATAATGATATGCGCTCGGCATCATGATTTTTTTTTTCATGCTTGAAGTAAGAAATTATTACTTTAAAAAAGTAGTTTTATACTTGTGAGTGTTGATGACACAGCTTTGCAACAGTTGATATTCTAGTTTCAAGCATGTTTTACTCAATATAGGTCATAAAATCTCAGCTACAAGCTGTGATATCTTGCTGAGATCATTTAGGACCAAAACCCTTAAAACAAGTAAAACACTCTAACATAATATCTGCTTAGTGAGAAGAATTATCTTATCAGACAGAAAATAAGCAAATATCACCCTTTTTGAGATATTTAATCTTACTTAGATTTCAGTTTTTGCAGTGTAGGGTCTTGCATGGCAGCTCCCTCCATCAGTGTGTGAATGTGTGTGTGAATGGGTGAATGTGGAAATAGTGTCAAAGCCCTTTGAGTACCTTGAAGGTAGAAAAGCACTATAAAAGTATAACCCATTTACTGTAACACTTCCTGCTTTAGTAAATTGCAACTTCTGATTGGATACTCACTTTGGAATGACAAGTGAGTCAGTCTCGTTAACATCAGGCTACCTAGTTAGGCTACTGTCAACAACTTGTGATCTGATTGGCTATTATCTATCAACAGCACTGGAAGGAGTATAATATGACATGAAGATAATATGAATACTTTTAGATATTTAGAGAAAGTAAATGAAAAATAAAATGTTATCTTTAATTATGATCATGATTTCTGGTTATGTTAGGCCAGCAGAGAAAGCCTTGCTGGCCCTGACGGCACACCACTGCAAACAATTATTGGGAAGCATTGCCTTAAATGCAGGGGAGGCTTGCCCGTGGTGCAACAACAACAACAACAACAACAACAACAACAACAACAACAGGCAGGCTGTTCTAAACCGTCACCTATGTTTTGAAATGAAAAGGCAAATCTCATTAGGAATTAATGGAGCAGGTGGTGTGAATTTAGTAAACAGCGAGTGATGCGCAAGTACAGAGTGACTCACGGCAGTTTCTCTCGACCGGCTGTTAGCTTACGATGCCTCCCTTGCATACAGGTGCCCTGCAGGGAAGGTGGTGCGAGAGCAGGAAAGACATACATGGTACTGCACGATGACTAGTGCAGTGAATCCCCAAGAACTGCGGCTATGAACAAAAAAAAAAAAAGGACAAGACAAAGCTCCAGGCTAGCCTTGATTTTGTGAGTCATATGTTCCTGTTGGTTCCTCAAAGAGGACTTCTTATTCTGCCGTTTGTGAGCAACACTACCTTAGGAACAGGCAAATGAGTACAGCAGAAACACTTGATACTGTTAGATCCCCAGATAAACAGAAGTCTGGACCAACTCTGCAGCCATTGGCTCTGAGTTTCTAGGCCCAGTGTGTCTCAACACGGAGACACTAATGCATGTTTTTATTACAAAAGTATAAATTATCATATAACAGGTTACATCAGCAGTCCCCAAACTACGGCCCGCGGGCCGCATTCGGCCTGCCAGCATCCAAAATCCGGCCCGCAGGAAGTCCCAAGTTAAAAACAATAATATTTTTTAAATTATATATTATTATTTTATTATCATCATTTTTTAATCTGTCCTATTTAATCCATTTTCTACCCCTTGTTACTCTTGGTGTCTCCTAGCCTATATGTATATATATATATATATATATATATATATATATATATATATATATATATATATATATATATATATATATATATATATATATATATATATATATATATATATATATATATATATATATATATATGCAAACCCCGTTTCCATATGAGTTGGGAAATTGTGTTAGATGTAAATATAAACGGAATACAATGATTTGCAAATTATTTTTTAACCCATATTCAGTTGAATATGCTACAAAGACAACATATTTGATGTTCAAACTGATAAACATTTTTTTTGTGCAAATAATCATTAACTTTAGAATTTGATGCCAGCAACACGTGACAAAGAAGTTGGGAAAGTTGGCAATGAATACTGATAAAGTTGAGGAATGCTCATCAAACACTTATTTGGAACATCCCACAGGTGTGCAGGCTAATTAGGAACAGGTGGGCAGTGTTGGGTTAGTTACTGAAAACCAGTAACTAGTTACAGTTACTAGTTACTTCATTTCAAAAGTAATTCAGTTACTAACTCAGTTACTTACACCAAAAAGTAATGCGTTACTGTGAAAAGTAACTATTTAGTTACTTGTTTTTTTTCTTCTTTTTTTTTTTAAAGCTCCCATGAATGCCCTTTTAGCCTTCATTTCAGTACTGTTATTGCACCGGAGAATAATGCAATGTGTTGATCAATTTGACATGCATTTGCATCACTGAACTCTGCTAAGCAATGTGCTCTACATACAACACACAAAGACAAAGATATGTTTCCAAGGGCCAATTTGTCGCCAGAACAAATTGACAAAACTATTTTAAATAGCTGCAGCATAACATACATAAGTAACAAACAGCATAATAACAACATAGCTGTAAACCAAGGAAGGTTTACACTACATACACAAAGCCTAACCATACATTTTTTCCTCAAGGAATTCTGACACAAAATCATGTCTGAAGCCCAGAACACTCTACACATTTCCCCAGTATTAGTTTAGAGATAAGGAAAGATTGGCCTGGCCCACTAGGATCCCTCTTTATGTTTGTGAACTTTATAGTCTATACATTTAGAGTGATGTGATAATCAAACACTCTAGAAGTCTAGAATGAAAGAGTATATAAGAGAATTGACAGCAACGTTCCCTCTGCCTGTGCAATTTCGCACAGCTCAAGTGTCCTCTGCGCACGGCAAATCTATGCCACGCACAAAATCAAATAAAAAAATAAGCGCATAACAATTTTCGACACGCGGACACGACAGACAAAACAGTTTTCGTCATCATTGTTCAAATATTGTGACGTCTGTCGAGGCGCTTTGAGGACATGAATTCCATCGATCACTTTACTGAGCAAAACTCGGCCATAAACACATCACCAAAACATTAGTAAAAAAAATTATATCCAGCAAAAGTGGTCATTTTCTGCAGTACAAACCAGACCAAAAGCAACTTTGTTATATCAACAGCAGCCGCTCGCTCTTTCTCACTTGTGCCAACACATGCACATATGGCACTTAGCCAGTGATGCGTTTACAGCCACACAAAAAGTCGGACAACTCCAACACCACA
Source organism: Entelurus aequoreus (assembly GCF_033978785.1). Classification (NCBI taxonomy): domain Eukaryota; kingdom Metazoa; phylum Chordata; class Actinopteri; order Syngnathiformes; family Syngnathidae; genus Entelurus; species Entelurus aequoreus. Next base: position 36,889,041 of record NC_084750.1, on the reverse strand, counting down.
CATAAAGTGTCATTCCAGGTCGTTACACTATGATTTACTAATCAAATGTGGGCTTTTTCTAGTATCATTTATTAGGAATCTTAATTTATAAATATTATTCATGAAATGCTGTTAGTATATTAAATAAATACTAATAAAAATATATTTTTTACAAACAGGAAGTTGCAGGAATGTACACATGATCCCCTGCTTACATCTCATTGTGCAACATGTGAATGTTTTAATGGGAACTAAATGCAATGTCTGAAAGGGGTACACATTATTTCCAAAGGAGGACCTCCACCCAGACAAACAATACAAGTACACAGTTCATGAAAAACAATATTTTTTGTTATTGTCATTCTAAGTGGGCCTAAACACTTACATTAGAAAATAACCTCATGGAAATGACTGCTGTCATTTGATTATAATAATAAGAGAATGTTGTCTGTCTATCTGTGTTGGCCCTGCGATGAGGTGGGGACTTGTCCAGGGTGTACCCCGCCTTCCGCCCGAATGCAGCTGAGATAGACTCCAGCACCCCCCGCAACCCCGAAAGAGACAAGCGGTAGGAAATGGATGGATGGATGGAGATTGAACTTGTTATTTAGTCAGGTTTGGGACAGGAGTGCTGCTGGTGTAGCCACAGTGTGCACGTCTGATGTTGCTCACATGGGCTCCACTGAATGCTCAGGGAGGTTTTGCGTTTGCTCACACACATGAACAATTAGAGGGAACATTGATTGAGTGTGTACCTTCAGTGCTGAATGATGAGCAGAGGCAGAGTTAATCCTTAAATGGTGGTGGTGGAGGTGAAGTGGCATTGGAGTCTCTGTCTCTCTTTACTAGCTTCGTCGAAGCATGTTGCTTATGTAGCTTGTTTTAGCAGATTTGAATTGCTGTTTTGGGCAGTAGATGGGATCTTTGATCCAAAGCACAATTTACATTTAACTAAAATGTTATTTTCTTTGTGCTCGACAAAAGAAAAGTAGTGAAAATATCTCCATGTTAACAAACTCGACTTCTGGCTCCGCCATAATCAGACCCCCCCCCCCCCCCCCCACACCCCACACTCACACTCACACCCAGACACACACAGAGCGCACGTCTCTGTCTTGTGACACAAGAAGAATCAGAACGATGACACTGCAGCGCTCCGGTAAAACACTTTATACTACATAAAAAGTAACGTAAAATAACGCAGTAACGCATCATGTAGTAACGGTAACTGAGTTACTGAATATAAAAAATTAGGCGTTAGATTACTAGTTACCGCCGAAACTAACGGCGTTACAGTAACGCGTTACTTTGTAACGCGTTAGTCCCAACATTGCAGAGGCAGTAATATCTTACTGAGATCATTTAGGACCAAAACACTTAAAACAAGTAAAACACTCTAACATAAAATCTGCTTAGTGAGAAGAATTATCTTATCAGACAGAAAAGAAGCAAATACCGTATTTCCTTGAATTGGCGCAGGGAATATAGTATTCGCACGTCTAGAATTACTGCCGGGTCAAACTCGTTTCTCAAAATAATTAACGCATGCTTGGCCTTATCGCCGGTTTATTATTGAAGCCGGATCAAATTCGTTTCGCAAAATATTAATTTTATTATCGCATGTCTATAATTTTCGCCGGGTCAAACTCGTTTCGCAAAATATTTAGCATATGGCTAGAACTTCCACCGGGTCAAATTCGTTACGTCACGAGTGACGCATCTGTCCTCATTTTCAAAATGGAGGAAGCTGCTTTCAGTAGTTTACAATCGCACAAAGGAAAAAAGATAAAGAGCTTTTCAGTAGGATTTAAGGTCCAAGCTATTGAATACTGGTACAGTATGCTAAAGAGAACAGTAAGCAGCTATGTTTTATTAATATACCGTAGCTGCGTGTGTGAAATACTGTATAAGTCATTAAATGACTCCCGCCTCCTGGTGGTAGAGGGCGCTGCCGCGCTAGTGATCCTTCTTGCGACTTCCGGTACTGCAGAAGAAGTGAACACACGCAGCAAGAGATTTTTTTTTTTTCCTCTGCCTGAACTTTTAACATGGAGGATTACATACCGGTATCTAAAATAAAACAGTTTTCTAAACTGGACTTTCAATCGAAGCAGGAGGTAATAATTAAAGGAATATCTCCATCGAAACAGAGACTTTTAAAACTGAAGAAAGAAAATAAGGAAGACTTCTATAAACAAGTTATCGATGCTTTTGGTCAGAAGGAGCTGCAAATGGACTCCATTTATAAGTACAGGTAAGACCATAATAACGTTTTTTTTAATTAAATGTGCTTTTCATGATGGTATGCTTACATCACACTCAAAGCGCACGCCTAAATTTTATGGATTCCTTTTGGTGAACGCCGGAGTGAGAAGAGGTTTTAAAATAATTACCGCATGCACGGCCATCCCGCCGGTTTCCGGTAAACGCAGGAGTGACAGGAGGTTTTAAATTAATTAACGCCCCTGCGGCTATTCAAGGAAATACGGTATCACCCTTATTTGAGATATTTCATCTTACTTAGATTTCAGTTTTTGCAGTGTACTGTCGTAGTAATCCCTATTCCATACAAACTACACACTGAATCCAGCAACAATATGCACACAAAACATTCAATTTAGTCTGTAATGTTACCATTTTGAAGGCATCCTGCTGCATGAATGGCACGCTTTGAAGTTGTCAGTTTAATTTGGAGGGGGGTTAGAATAAAACATTGGTGCAAAAGGAAGATTGTTTTTTTTTGCACAGCTGCACCTATGTGTTAATGTGCAGATGTCATTCAGTGAGCACCATTACTTAGGTCTGCGCTATTGCTCCTGCAAGGCTTTCATATCTTTATTCTTTCGCTGTCGCACTCGGTTTTCCCCTCCGTCTTTGTCTTGCACACATGCAAGGCCAGAGAGTGTGGGAGTCGAAGGGATGACTCATCTGTTGCACACCTCATCGCCGCCTGACCATATATGGGCTGCCCGGAAATCAATTTTTCTGCTCTTGCACTGTGGCGAGGAGCAGGCAATGCAGAGACAAGACATTTGCTGCAGAACTTATGTGTAAATAATGCAATTTTCAATTTTAATGTATCATATTAATACCTTATACATGTACAGTGTATGCATCTGCAACACGAGAGGTAGTTAACAATGATGACATAATTAGGCTATTTAATGAGCATTTAATGAATATGCATATTGTTTGCATGCAAATCTGCCAATCCCGTTGTTGAAAATACATGTGTTAAACAAACAGTTATTGTAAAATGCAGATGCAAAAACACACATCAACTGTGTTTTTTAAAAATTGTTTATTATTTTATTATTATTTCTTCGGTCAATGGTCAACAAAATAAACAACCAGTTTTACATAAACAAACAGATGTACATTCATGAAAAAACAGTTGTACATTCATAAATAAAAAAATAAAAAAATGTTGCAGACCGAAAGGGTTTAGGCCAGGGGTCGGCAACCCAAAATGTTGAAAGAGCCATATTGGACCAAAAATACAAAAACAAATCTGTCTGGAGCCGCAAAAAATTAAAAGCCATATTACATACAGATAGTGTGTCATGAGATATAAATTGAATTAAGATGACTTAAAGGAAACTAAATTACCTCAAATATAGCTACAAATGAGGCATAATGATGCAATATGTACATATAGCTCGCCTAAATAGCATGTTAGCATCGATTAGCTTGCAGTCATGCAGTGACCAAATATGTCTGATTAGCACTCCACACAAGTCAATAACATCAACAAAACTCACTTTTGTGCATTAATGCACAACGTTAAAAGTTTGGTGGACAAAATGAGACAGAAAAAGAAGTGGCGTAAAACACGTCCTAGAAAGTCGGAGAAAGTTCCACATGTAAACAAACTACGGTGAGTTCAAGGACCGCCAAAATTAGTAGGACAAAACGGCGCTTGCCAAATACTCGAATCAGTGAAGCATGTTTAATATAAACAGTGTGCTTTATAACAATTAGGGAGGTTTGTGTCATGTTTGTCCTCCTACAGAAACCATATTAAAACAAAAAATATATTTTTTTCCCTTCATCTTTTTCCATTTTTCATACATTTCTGAAAAAGCTCCAGAGAGCCACTAGGGTGGCGCTAAAGAGCCGCATGCGGCTCTAGAGCCGCGGGTTGCCGACCCCTGGTTTAGGCTAACACTTATTGCGCCTAACCCTATAAACAAAGTCAAGTACGAGATGAGATTCCAAAAAAAAAAAGAAATTTCCTTTTCACAACATATTATAAATACACATTGTATACAACATAAATACTGATCAATTATATACACAGTAAAGGCATGTGAAATATCCTTGTACACATGTTAAACCTTTGCACCAATTAATATACTATATACAAACAATTATACTTCCATTATATTTATATCCTACATTTAGTTTTTAATTAACATTGATCATAGTATTAACTACAGTGTTGATTCAAGAGTGATATATTTTTCCAAGACATTGGTCTTAAAGTGTTTTTTAAATGTGTGAATGGAACTGGAACATTTTAAGGAATCATCCAAGCTGTTCCACAGTTGAACCCCCCTGACAGAAACACTTCTACTTTTTAAGCTCATTCTTATGTTTGCTTTCTGAAAGACAGCTGAACCTCTGAGGTCATAGGGACTCTCCCTGGGTTTGAACCTCTCCTGTAGACACAGAGGCAGCATGTGGTTATGAGCTTTGTACGTCACAATAGCAGTGTTGAGGTCAACAAGATCGTGCCGTTTTCATGTTTTTCATTTAATAAACAGAGCATTAGTATGGTCATGATAATCCACATAATTTACAATTCTAATCGCTTTCTTTTGAATTAAGAACATAGAATTGAAGTTTGATTTGTAATTGTTACCCCACATTTCAACACAATAATTAAGATATGGGAGTGCAAATGAATTATATAACATGTTAAGAGCCTTTTTATTTACAGAGTTTTTAATTTTATGTAACATAGCAATGATTTTTTCCATCTTTGTCTTGAGTATATTTATGTACAGTTTCCAATTTAATTTATCATCGATATAGATTCCCAAAAATGTTGTTGAATACACCCTTTCTATCTCCATATCATCAATTCTTATATGAAACTGTATGTTATTTTTTCTATTTCCAAAATATATATATTTTGTTTTATTTAGGTTGATTGATAGTTTATTGGCATCAAACCATTGCTTTAGTATGTGGAGTTCACTCTCTACAGTCTCTGGGAGTTGGCCAAGGTCTTGCCCAGAACAGTACAGACTTGTATCATCAGCAAAGAGAATACAGTTGAGTTTTTTTTAAAGATTTTACAGATATCATTAATACACAATAAATACTCCATGTCTTATAATCTTTTTATCTGAATCTACATTGTTCATATGCACGTACTGTTCTCTGCCACCAAGATAACTTTTCAACCAATCATGAGCAAGACCTCTGACACCATACCTCTGCATTTTGTTTAAAAGTAATGTGTGATCGATGGTGTCAAAGGCCTTGCTCAGGTCAATAAAAACGCCAACAGCAAACTCCCTCTTATCAATTGCAGTGGTTACCTCCTCAACTAGTTCCATCACTGCCATGCAAGTGGACCTGTTTGGTCGAAAACCGTATTGGTGTTCACTTAGCAAGTGATGCTTATCAATAGAACTGTCTAATCTTGATACGAATAATTTTTCAAGGACTTTTGAAAATTGTGAGAGTAAAGATATAGGCCTATAGTTGGTGAACTGATGCTCATCTCCACTTTTGAAGATGGGAATAACTTTTGCCGTTTTCATCTTCATTGGGAAGACACCTTTTATAAAAAAAATATTGCACATATAAGTGAAGGGAACAGCTCTAAAATCAACAATTTCTTTGATCAGAGAAAAGTCCAAGTCACAGCAGTCTGTTGACTTCTTGTTTTTCTGAGAATTTACAATTTCTTTGATTTCACTTTCATGAACGGGAGAAATAAAAAACGATTCTAAGTTGCTTTGAATGGTTTGTTCATTAAATTTGACACTGTTTTCGGGTTGTACAATTTCATTTGCTTAATTGGGTCCAACATTCACACAGAAGGTGTTAAAAGCATCCGTTATTTCCTTAGGGTCATTTATAGTTTGATTATTTTCTATGAAATGGCTTGGATGTTCCTTATTTGTCATGTTTTTTTTAATGATACCATTTAAAACTTTCCACGTACCCTGGATGCTATTTTTATGTTGCTCTAATACAGACCTGGGCATTATGCGGCCCGCGGGCCGCATCCGGCCCTTTGTGCGTCCCTGTCCGGCCCGCGTGAGGCCAATTATAAATTACAAAATACATTTAAAAAAGTATCTATTTCGAGTGTGCAATACAACGGTGCTGCTTTTGTTTTGAAAATCGTTATTTGTATTACTTCCGTGTGGACGTATGCGTGTGCGTGATTGTGAGTGAATGTGAACAGCTGCAATCACAAATTACAAAATAAAGTTGAAAAAACATCTATGTCGTGCGCGCAATACAACTGTGCTGCTTTTATTTTGAAAAGTATTATTTATGGGCGTGTGTCCGTGTGTAACCTGCGAGTGAAGGTGCACATGCAGCGACAAGTGATGCACGGTTTACACCCGAGACGCTAAAAAGAGAAAAGTTGATGAAGAATGCCGTGTTTCCAACAAGACATGGACTGCAAAGCAACGTTCCCTCTAAGGTGCGTGCCTGCGCAATTGCGCACTGCTCAAGCGTCCTCTGCGCACAGCAAATATATGCCGCGCACCAAATCAAATCCCATCTGAATTCTAAACAAAATAAACATATTTATTCTATGTAATTTTGCAATGCAACTTTGAGTGACAGTGACAACAAGCGGCCCTAACGGTGTTCATCAACACCGTTCAATTGAACACCGTTCAATTATTGTAACGTCTATCGAGATGCTTCGAGGACAGGAATTATATCGATCACTTTATTGAGCAAAACTGTTTATATTCGGCCATAACCACACCAAAAACATGAGTAAAACACTTCTATCTCGAAAAACTAGTCATTTTCTGCCGTACAAACCAGGCCAAAACCAACTTGTCATCTGTCACCAACACGCATAGCACTAAACCACTGCTGCGTTTATGGCCACACAAAAAGTCGGACAACTCAAACACCACACAAAGTTACACTATGACTCCTCAGTCATACGTGTGCTTATTTTACTGTCATTTATTATTAATGTTAATTTATTTATAATAGTCATGGAATGCTGTTACACACACTATGTTGAAGTATTACTATTATTATTAATTATTATTACTATTATTATTTATCTTACGGTATACATAAAAAATAATACTGAGCAAAATTTAATTGAAATATTGTCGATGTGGCCCTCCAGCAGTGCTCGGGTTGCTCATGCGGCCCCCGGTAAAAATTAATTGCCCACCCCTGCTCTAATAGGTTACAGTAATATGTTCTTTTGCTGTGCTTTATTATTTGTGTTAACTTATTTTTGTACGTTTTATGTTTGTGTTCAGTTTCTTTAGTTCTGTACTTTAAATGTCTTCCGTAAAGATAATTTCTCTTTTTGCAGGACTTCAATATTCCCCTTGTGATCCACGGTTTGTCCTTAACAGTGCTGTCCTTAATGTCATGTTTTTGAATTGGACAGTGCTTATCATACAGTGTTATGAAAATGTTAAAAAAAAGTTTCATATGCCTCATCCGGGTCTGTGGAGGTATAAACCTCCCCCCAGTCTTGAGCACATAACTCAGACTTGAATGCTGCCATAGTTTCTGGTGTTTGGTGTCTAACAAATCTATGTTGAACGGCTTTTTTGGTTTTTCTTTTATCAAAGAAATTGTGGAAAATGCTAAATACAGGTAGATGATCACTTATGTCATTGAGTAGTAGTCCTGCTGTTATTTGATTCTCCGGTTGATTGGTGAAAATGTTATCTATCAGTGTGGCAAAGTCTACTGTTATTCTGGTTGGTTTTGTGATAAGGGGAAATAAATTATTGCTGTTCAATCCTGTTATAAAATCTGTTGTTTTGGTACTGTCCATGGGGTTCAGAAGATTTATATTAAAATCACCGTACACAATATGGATCTTGTTTGACTTACTGAACAAATAATCAAATTTTTGAATGAATGTGTCTAGACATGATCCAGGCGTTCTATAAACACAACTGACATTTATTTTTTTTTGATTTTTCTAATTCAATTTCTACAGTTATAGTTAATTGTGAATGCAGTATATTTAAAAAGATACAATGTGAGTAATTCAACTTCTCATAATGCATCAATGCAAACTTTGTGACATATTTAATGCGTTGTTCCATGATCTATTCAGGAATGAGCCACAAAGGAACAAACGTCTCAATGAGTGTCTACTGAGTTTCGTTTTTTAATGATTTCTGCTGGTGGATTTTTTCAACGCAAAAAATGTGCCTTGGATCAAAAAAGGTTGAAAAACACTGATTTAGGCTAACTCCGCATTGCAGGTCACGGTGGCTTTTCTGCAGCCTCCGAAGCAGAACTTCCAGCTTATTAACAGCTTCTTCCCACAGGCCATTAGACTTTTAAAAAACAAAAAAATTATCTTTCCATTCCACGTCTAACCCCACACATAATTACCTGACTGTACTGTAAAAATACAACTGTGCAATATATTCATTTTATCTAAATACTGCTGCTGCTGCTGTTTCTATTTTTTTTCAAACACTGTTTTTATCCTGCACTACGACCACTTGCAACAAAATTGTGTTGCTATCTGCACGGTAAAGTTCAAATTTGAATGACAATAAAGAAAGTCCAAGTCTAAGTCTCTCGAAGTCTCATTTTCTGATGAATACGATCATTTTATGTACAGTACAGGCCAAAAGTTTGGACACACCTTTTCATTCAATGTGCTTTCTTTATTTTCATGACTATTTACATTGTAGATTGTCACTGAAGGCATCAAAACTATGACACCTGTGAAGTGAAAACCATTTCAGGTGACTACCTCTTGAAGCTCATCGAGAGAATGCCAAGAGTGTGCAAAACAGTAATCAGAGGAAAGGGTGGCTATTTTGAAGAAACTAGAATATAAAACACGTTTTTCCGTTATTTTACCTTTTTTTGTTAAGTACATAACTCCACATGTGTTCATTCATAGTTTTGATGCCTTCAGTGACAATCTACAATGTAAATAGTCATGAAAATAAAGAAAACACATTGAATGAGAAGGTGTGTCCAAACTTTTGGCCTGTACTGTAGTCATTTTTAATTTATATGCGCAGTTCTGTGTTAACGGATTTGTTGACTATTTTCGCAACCGTCTATTTTGGCGAAGAATTATGACGGTTGGCGCTTTTTGATGACGTATGGGGACGGATGAACGCGACTCGAGTGTTCAAAATGCAGTTGCATCAGATACATATTGTGGCACATTGGCACATTGACAAAGCTTAACCTTTTGTTACTATAACAATCTACAAGGTTAACACAGTTCACTTCTCCCCCTCCATTTATCTGCTTTCTTTTGTATTTCAAGTTATCATTACATATATGTATTGTTGCAATTAAAACAATTGTATTGTTGATAATAGAGGTAATTATTGTTATTATTCATTATCAATAGTGCTATTTCTATTGGTATTTGGATTGCTCAAGTTGTAGTGTAATAATGCTCATTGTCATTTCTTTGTTGTTAATATTTATTTCACTTTGCTTCTTTGCTATCACTTTTACCATCATATTTGTACATATCCTATTCGATGATACGGTTCTGTTGTTGTTGTTGTTATTGTTATTGTTGTGTTTGTTGTCGTTGTATCTTTGTCTTATCCCCCCCTTGTACCCGCAATTTCCCCTTTGTCTTCCTTTTTTCCTCTTTCTATCACCTCCTGCTCCAGCCTGGCTGCACCAAATATTAATATAGATCCATTTAATAAAGTCAAATACAAATAAGGCAACAAGATAAGTATCCCACACTTCTCTTTTGTAAAGTAAATCTGTACAGCCGATATGAGCATCTACATCAACTATATGATATGCCTGAGTAGCTGGACTGGACGAAAAAAAGAAAAAAAAAAGATACATATCGGACTTACATGCACGTAAAAAAGAAGGCCTGGGTTGGAAATTAAAGAAAAAATATTTTACTGGTCACTGGTCATATTGACATAAAAAAACGAATACGGGTTTCGATTGACACTTTGTCAAAAAGATGAGATTTTGTTTTTTTGTTTTCTATTTTTAATAAATGTACAAAATAAACAAAAACAATCATTTTCACATTGTCATTATGGGGTATTGTCTGTTGAATTTTGAGGACAAATATGAATGTATGCCATTTAGGAATAAGGCTGTAACATAACAAATTGTGGAAAAAGTGAAGTGCTGTGAATACTTTCAGGATACACTGTACTTTATTATTGTATTATAATTATTGTTCTCTTTTCAGTGTAGCCCTAATACTTTATAAGGTAAGTGTGTATATATCATCACACTATGTTGGTCTCCAGGTGGATGAGGGCCCAACGCAGCAGATTCGGCTCCTTGTGATGAGGTGTTTTAGGGATTGGAACCACACAGGTGGTCTTCCAGAGTGTGGAGTCTTTTTCCAGGCAAAAGCTCCGGTTATAAATGTAGTGGACCGCACGAGTTTACTGGTCCGCACATTCCCCGAGTAACCTGGAACTGATGCCACCTGGGCCTGTAGACTTCCTGACCTTGTTCCTTCCTAATTCCAGACTGATGGAGTGTTGGGTGAAGATGGAGATGGTGAACTGGACTATCAGTTTGTTGGCCCACTCTTGGTGGCCAGAAACTTGGTGACCACCTCCACCTCTTCCATGACCTGAAATTGGTTTCGGGATGGTCCACACTTCACAGATGTTATTTTTGTCCAGCCGTGGTTCCAGCTGGATGACCTAAGGTGCTGACGAAAAATAATAATACATTGATTTGTTTTTGTGTCCACTGGTATTCTTCATGGTGTTCGTTTTTTCAAATACAAAACCCAAAACGCACGTTGCGTAATTCGTAAATAAAAACAGATTACAATGATTCGCAAATCCTTTTCAACTTATATTCAATTGAATACACTGCAAAGACAAAATATTTAACGTTCGAACTGAGAAACTAAATTTTTTTTGCAAATAATCATTAACTTAGAATTTAATGGCAGCAACACATTGCAAAAAAGTTGGCACAGGGGCATTTTTACCACGGTGTTACATGGCCTTTCCTTTTAACAACACTCAGTAAACGTTTGGGAACTGAGGAGACCAATTTTTGAAGCTTTTGATGCAGTACCACCTGAGGGATGGAATGTCCGTAATATCATCGCTTATGTGCAGTGTTTTCTCCGGATTCTCTGAACCTTTCGATGATATTACAGACCGTAAATGGTGAAATCCCTAAATTCCTTACAATAGCTGTTGTTCTTAAACTGTTCGACAATTTGCTCACGCATTTGTGGTGACCCTCGCCCCATCCTTGTTTGTGAATGACTGAGCATTTCATGGAAGCTGCTTTTATACCCAATCATGGCACCCACCTGCTCCCAATTAGCCCGTTCACCTGTGGGATGTTCCAAATAAGTGTTTGATGAGCATTCTTCAACTTTCTCAGTCTTTTTTGCCACTTGTGTTAGCTTTTTTAAAACATGTTGCAGGCATCAAATTCCAAATGAGCTAATATTTGCAAAAAATAACAAAAGTTTTCCTATTCGAACGTAAAGTATCTCGTCTTTGCAGTCTATTCAATTGAATATAGGTTGAAAAGGATTTGCAAATCATTGTATTCTGTTTTTATTTACGATTTACACAACGTGCAAACTTCACTGGTTTTGGGTTTTGTAGGAGAAATATTATTATTATTATATCTCCTACATGAAAAAACTTTTTGCAACATGCATTTTATTTTGTGATGAACATCCGAATACCATGGCGCCTCCCAAAGTGCACATTTGGCATTTTAAAAATAGTTTATTTTGTCGAGATTGCGCTTTTATATTGCCCAGTTCTTATTTGTGTGCTGCATGTTCAACAACATAACACACAGCTCAGGTTGTGTCACTCCAGGTCACGTTTGGTTTATTTTTTTTCCTTTCTCCAGTGTTTCTTGGGTTTACTCTCTGTTTTGGGCTCATATTTGTATCCCTCTTCCTGTTCTGTCCTGGTTAGCTCACAGTAACATCACCCCTGCTTCCCAGTCCTTCTGTTCACTTAGCGATGATGTACGTCATCTGCTGCAAATTATTACAGAAGGACTTCATAAGGTAGTTTCTTCGGTGAGTCATTGTGGGGGAACCTGCTAAGAGGACATGATTGGCGGTTGGTTTGGCGAAAGGAAGTTGGTCGGTGTCAAATAGAAAAGGGTCTTTTGTCAAGATACTGCGTCAAGCGGTTTGAGTGACAGTGAAAGGGTGGTATGACGGAGTATCGAGAAAATAATTCAAAATGCTTCTAAATGTCAAGCAAGGGCAGGAGATCAAAAAAGTAGGGCCAAGTGCAATAACTCGGTTTCTCTGTGGAAACACAGGTGATATAAAGAGGGCCAACATGAATAACAACGGTGACCTAAGACTGTGTAAGAGTGAGGGGCAAAGAGAAAAGGCTTTAAAAACATTTGCAAGAAAGAAATTGCAGTGGGGAAGAAGGTAGAAGCAAGGAGAGTAATACAATAAGTAATACAGTATATTGATATGATATTCCGTAGAAAGTTGGGGAGGGGAATATATGCATAGGCAGCAAAAAAGTACATGAAAATCAGGTGGAGAAAAGAGTAGACACTTGCTGTAGATCAGGGGTGCCCATAACGTCGGAGGGTGTGTCAGTCAATTGCCAGTCAGGCATTAAAAAAAAAGACCTAAAAATGAGCGACCATCAATCTTCACCAGGAACACCAACCCTACCGACAAGCATGGTTGGTTTTGCTGCCAATGGAACTGGTGCTTTTTACAGAGAGTAAATGGGACAATGAAAAAAGGAGGATTACCTCCAAATTCTTCAGGACAACCTTAAATCATCAGCCCGGAGGTTGGGTCTTGGGCGCAGTTGGGTGTTCCAACAAGACAATGACCCCAAACGCAGGTCAAAAGTGGTAAAGGAATGGCTAAATCAGGGTTAGAATGAAGGTTTTTGAATGGCCTTCCCAAAGTCCTGATTTAAACGTGTGCACAATGCTGAAGAAACAAGTCCATGTCAGAAAACCAACAAATTTAGCTGAACTGCACCAATTTTGTCAAGAGGAGTGGTCAAAAATTCAACCAGAAGCTTGTGGATGGCTACCAAAAGCGCCTTATTGCAGTGAAACTTGCCAAGGAGGCCGGAGTACACGGAGAGAACCCACGCAGTCACGGGGAGAACCTGGACACTCCACACAGAAAGGGAATTGAACCCAGGACCTTCGTATTGTGAGGCACCAGCACTAAGTACTGGAGATGTTCAACAAAATTTGGGAACAAGGAAAAATTCCAAAAAGCTGGAAGGTGGCAACTATTGTACCAATTAGGAAAGCAAGAAAGGATCCTACAATAGCAACAAACTACAGACCAATTGCTCTAACCTCTCATCTTGGGAAAATAATGGAAACAAATGATTGTTGAGCACATTAGTTTTTATAATTAATCAAGGAATTTAATATCAACATTTCAAAGTGGTTTTGGAAGAGGAAGATCGACAATGGATACTATAGTCAAGTTATCTATGGGTGCTCTCATTCATCCAGGTGATTGTATTCTCTGTTTGGTTTGTTTTAGAATGCCCTGAGAATATAGTCAAGTTAGAGAATGAGTAGAGGAGTAAAGAAAGTGCAGCAGCTGTCTTTTTTTGATTTGAAAATAACTTGATATGATACGTTATGGAAAGATGGTGTACAAATTAAAATACGGAAGCTTGGAATAGAAAAAAAGGATGTATGAGTGGATTAGGAACTTCCTCAGAAACAGGGAAATACAAGTGAGAACAAATTAAAGTGTTTCAGAAAGTACAAAACCCAAAACCAGTGAAGTTGGCAAGTTGTGTAAATGGTAAATAAAAACAGAATACAATGATTTGCAAATCTTTTTTAACTTATATTCAATTGAATAGACTGCAAAGACAATATATTCAATGTTAAAACTGAGAAACTTAATTTTGTTTTATTGCAAATAATCATTAACTTATAATTTAATGGCAGCAACACATTGCAAAAAAGTTGGCACAGGGGCATTTTTACCACTGTGTTACATGGCCTTTCCTTTTAACAACACTCAGTAAACGTTTGGGAACTGAGGAGACCAATTTTTTAATCTTTTCATGCAGAATTATTTCCCATTCTTGCTTGATGTACAGCTTAAGTTGTTCAACAGTCTGGGGTCTCCGTTGTGGTATTTTAGGCTTCATATTGGAGAGACAGGTCTGGACTACAGGCAGGCCAGTCTAGTACCCGCACTCTTTTACTATGAAGCTACGCTGTTGTAAGAAGTGGCTTGGCGTTGGTTTGCTGAAATAAGCAGGGGCTTACTAACGTTGCTTGGATGGCAACATATGTTGCTCCAAAACCTGTACAAAACGTGCCAACTTCACTGGTTTTGGGTTTTGAATGATTGCGGAAAATGGGGTTCCTCAAGGAAGTGTGATTAGTCCCATTTTGTTTAGTGTTATGATAAATTATGTGTATGGATCAGTGGATTATAGACTAGGTAATTCATTGTTTGCTGATGACGATGTGCTCTGGAAAAGAGTCAGGAATATTTAACAAACAGTACAACGCTTACAAAATGCTATCAACAGTGTAGAAACATGGACTGGCAGCTTTAAAGAAAAAAGTAATATTTTTCTCGCAAAAGAACATATATGATAGGTAGGGCTGTGAATCTTTGGGTGTCCCACGATTCGATTCAATATCGATTCTTGGGGTCACGATTCGATTCAAAATCGATTTTTTTCGATTCAACACGATTCTTGATTCAAAAACGATATTTTCCCGATTCAAAACGATTCTCTATTCATTCAATACATAGGATTTCAGCAGGATCTACCCCAGTCTGCTGACATGCAAGCAGAGTAGTAGATTTTTGTAAAAAGCTTTTATAATTGTAAAGGACAATGTTTTATCAACTGATTGCAATAATGTACATTTGTTTTAACTATTAAATGAACCAAAAATATGACTTATTCTATCTTTGTGAAAATATTAGACACAGTGTGTTGTCAAGCTTATGAGATGCGATGCAAGTGTAAGCCACTGTGACACTATTGTTCTTTTTTTTACATTTTTATAAATGTCTAATGATAATGTTAATGAGGGATTTTTAATCACTGATATGTTGAAATTGTAACTAATATTGATACTGTTGTTGATAATATTCATTTTTGTTTCACTACTTTTGGATTGTTCTGTGTCGTGTTTGTGTCTCCTCTCAATTTCTCTGTTTATTGCAGTTCTGAGTGTTGCTGGGTCAGGTTTGGTTTTGGAATTGGATTGCATTGTTTTGGTATTGCTGTGTATTGTTTTGTTGGATTGATTAATTTAAAAAAAAAAAAAAAAAAAAAAAAAAAATTACAAAAAAATTACAAAAACATAAATAAAAAATAAATACATTTTTTAAAAATAAAAATCGATGGCCCCTGGATCCCTGGGCACCACACCTACTGTTTGTGGGATGGGCTCTCGGGGAGGCTGGGGCCGTACTCTGGCTCCCGCACACACTGGGAGTCAAATGTATTGTACATGCAAATTCACATATACTCACACACATACATACAGACATACATAGGTACCTACGCTCCCACATACATATACAAATAAATACAGTACATATTTACACACTCAAAGTTCGTACATCCACACGCACATTCATTATACAAACATGCTGTATACACATACTGTACATATACATTCACTGTAAAAACATACATATACACATACTGTACATATACACTCACTGTACAGACACACACATACACATACTACACATATACATTCACTGTACAAACACACACATACATATACTGTACATATACATTCACTGTACAAACACACATATACACATACTGTACATATACATTCACTGTTCAAACACACATACTGTATACACATATTGTACATATACATTCACTGTACACACATATACACATACTGTACATATACATTCACTGTACAAGCACACATATACACATACTGTACATATACAGGTACATATGCACACATACACTCAAGCACATAATCACGTTTCATCAAACATATATTAACGTTGTTGCCCTAGGGTAAACTGGGTATAACACATGGCACACTGACAAAGCTTAACCTATTTTTAGTATAACAATCTACAAGGTTAATGTAGGTTGCTTCTCTTTCTTCCCCTCCATTTTTCTGCATTCTTTCGTATCTCAAGTTATCATTACGTATATGTATTGTTGCATTTGAACAATTGTATTGTTGATAATAAAGGTAAAGTATTGGTATTGTTTATTATCAATAGCACTATTTCTATTGGTATTCATATTGCTCCATTTTTAGTGTAATAATGCTCATTGTCATTTCTGTATTATTTTTTTATTTTCGCTAACTGCTTATTTGCTATTACTTTTACCATCATATTTTTACATGTCGTATTTGCTGATGTTGCTCTGTTGTTGTTGTTGTTGTGTTTGCTGTTGTTGTTTTTGTCTCTCTGTCTAATCCCCCTCTTGTCCCCACAATTCCCCCCTCTGTCTTCCTTTTTCTCTCTTTCTATCCCCTCCTGCTCCGGCCCGGCTGCACCAAATGATTATATAAATACATTTAATAAAGTCAAAATACAAGTAAGGCAACAAGAGAAGTATCCTACACTTCTCTTTTGTAAAGGAAATCTGAACAGCCGATATGGGCATCCACATCTGCTATATGATTTGCCAGAGAAGCTGGGCAGGACATTATAAATAAAAAAAAAATAAAAAAAAAATAAATAAAAAAATCGATTCTGAATCGCCCAACGTGAGAATCGCGATTCAAATTTGAATCGATTTTTTCCCACACCCCTAGGTATAAGGTCACATTATATGGTAAAGAGCTGGAAAATATCAAATGTACAAAAGGTTTAGGGTTGGGGTTTTTGACACCAAGCTGACATGGCAAATGCATATTGAAAAATACTTAATAAGTGTAATAAAGTTATTCATGTAATTATATGCTTGAGTAGCAAGGAATGGGAAGAAGACATGGTGTCGAGGAAAAGACTTGTATATTAGCTCAGTAAGTGATTATGGATGCGTAGCTTATAGGTCAGCAGCGAAGACCCAGTCCAAAAAGCTTGATGTTATTCAGAGTACAGCAAGAATAATTTGTTCAGGGGCCCTGAGAACCACTCCAGTGTGTGCACACCAGGTTGAATTACCTCTTGAGCTGAGAAGACTCGACATATAAATGTCATACTTTTTACAGTTACAGGGGCAAAGAGATGATCACCCAACTGAAAGTGTTGTTGTTCAAACTCGGGAACAGACCAAAAGTAAGAGGGATCATTTTGGTCAAAACATATAAGATCAAGTTAAGAAAATAGATTTTTCCAATCTTTCAATTAGTACTTCTGTAATTCATCTGCCTCATCCGTCATGGATGCTATCAAGCCCAGAGACTGACATTTCATTGTATGAAAAGATTAAGATATACATGGGTGATTAAGGACAATTAGCTATGATGTATGCAAATAGGTTTTATGGATACATACAGATTCATACGGATTGTTCTAAACAACCAGCAGTTGGGAAAGTGGCAGTGGCATTTGTAGTACTAGAATGTAATGCAAAGTTTGCAGCAAGAATACCTGATCATCTTTCTGTCTTTTCCGCTAAACTTGTGGCAATATAATGGCACTATGATTGTCCTGATACCAATAATTTGGTAGCGGTACCAAAATGTATGTTGATACTTTTCGATACTTTTTGATACTTTTCCAAATAAAGGGAACTACAAAAAAGTGTCGATTTTGGCTCTATTTTAACAGAAAAACTTGAAATACAATAAACATATGTTTCCTATTGCACTCAAAGAACTATTTTAGAAGGTTAAAATATAAATTAAAGGGCATTAAACACATTGTGTTTTTCTTGTTGCACTCAAAGAACAATTTACAATTTTCCATATTATATATAGTCTGCCATAATAAAGGGTTTTGCGTCTTGGGTATGACGTTAAACTACATCAAGGCATGATATGGGAGGTTGTGTGTGGGGTTAGTGAGTCCCAACTAACGTCTATAAAATGCACACAAAGAACCGTTTGCACCTTCTCTTGTGACTGGCGGGCGGTCAGCGCCATAAAGCTGAGCGGGTCCCTGGGTAATTGGGGCGCGGACAACCAATAGGACAGACTAAGTTCAACAGCCCAGTAAGGCAATTAGTCTAGGAGAAGGATCTCTGATATAAAATACCCCTTCCAACCCGCACCAAGCCAGCGTGGAAGGTGTAGGCTAATAACCAGCATGAAGAGTACGCCAAGAAGACGGCCCCCAGTCCCCAGCAGTTCCAGAGCTCCAGACCAAGATGGCGGTTCGTTAAGGCAAGGAACAGGGGGTGCTAAGATCGTTCACTATGGCAGAAACATGTTGATAGTAAGGTAATTTTATGGGATATTTGGCAAATCTGGGAACTAAATCGTTACCAAGAAATCTCTTCACCAATGTGTTTATAAAGGTGTCTAGTAACATGTCCTAAAAAGTTGAAATTCAACTCCTGGGGGAAAGTTCTTAAAAAACTGCACAAAGTCGGGTACCATTAACCGATTTTCGAAAATTTGAAAATGCTTAATTTGGCCTTAAGTAACTTGTGACGGGTCAAACTAGGGGTTCTTCAATATTCTGAGTTCATTGCAAGTATTTATTTTTCACCAAGACCACTCCCTGGTGGAAAAATGGCCACACCTCCTTTCCCAGGTCATCGTTCATCCCGACAATGCCCCCTACTCACACATACCATGCAGGGTATATGTAAAAAAATAAAAAATAAATAAAATAAAAACAGATAATAGTTTATTCTTTAATGTTTGACATGATGAATGGGCTAAGTCAGTGTTTAGTGATGGTTGCTGTAATTGATTGGCATTTCAATGTGAGGACGTTATGAGTTTTTACATTAGCACCAAACATACTGGACCCATTTGCATCCCTTTTCTTTGTTGAACATGGCTGGACACAATATACTGCTTTTAATGTCAGCTATGTAAGTATTATTGAAATATTTTTCTATCAATTTGAAATGTTTCACTTCACTGCATTGATTATAAGGTAAGAACTAAATGTTGTCATTACTAGTATTAAGATTTCCCTAAGCTCTATGTTTAAAAATTCTGTTTTAATCTGCTTTTTTCTAAGAAAGAGTGTCCCTTTGATTTCTAAACTGATGTGTTTTGAGGGCACAGTACAAAAATAAAGATTTCACTGGTAAAAACAGTAGACCAATAAGCATACTTCCTGTTCTTAGTAAATTGATGGAAAAAGTTGTTTTCAAACAAATTCAAGACTACTTTACCTACAACAAACTGATGTCGTGTTCCCAGCATGCTTATAGGCAAGGTCACTCAACATATACTGCTCTAGCTCAGCTTACTGATGACTGGCTGTCACCAACGGATGTCAAGAAGATGGTTGGTACTGTCCTGATTGACTTTAGTGCAGCATTCGATGTCATAGATCACAACATAATGATCTCCAAACTGAGAAAATATGGTTTTAATAGTATGTCACTTTCTTGGATGTTGAGCTATCTATCAGGAAGATCACAGAGAGTGTGTTTTAATGGTAGCCTATCTGAACGCAAGTACAATTACTGCGGCGTGCCTCAAGGAAGCTGCTTAGGTCCTTTACTTTTTATTATTTTTACTAATGATCTTCCCTGTGTTACAACAAACACCAATATGGTTATGTATGCAGATGACACAACTCTATACAGTACTGCCTCTAGCTTAAATGACCTACAAAATAACTTAAATCAGGACCTGAAGAGCGTGTCACTCTGGGTAAATGATATTAAACTTGTTGTGAATATTGACAAAACAAAAAGCATTCTTTTTGGATCCAGGCATATGCTTGTTGATGACCCACAGCTTCATATTTCAATGTCAGACATACCTGTTGAGCAGGTCAAAAAAGCAAAACTGCTTGGTGTGCTGTTAGACAGTCAACTGTCATGGTCTGATCATATTGATGGTATTTCAATGAAAATGGGAAGAGGTCTAGCCATGGTCAGGAAGTGCTACACCTTCTTGACATCCTCAACAATGGCTCAAGTGATACAGTCCTTGGTTTTCTGTCATCTTCATTACTGTCCTATAATATGGTCCGCTACGACTAAGTCTGACCTGAACAAACTGCAATTTGTACAGAACAGAGCGGCTAGACTGGTACTTAAATGTTCTTTGCGCACTAATATTTCATATATGCATTCACGCCTGTCCTGGTTGTCTGTTGAACAAAAGATGCATTGTAGTCTCCTTATGTTCTTTAGAACTATCATTTTAGATCAATCACCAGATTACTTTTACAAACAGTTTTTAAAATCAACTAACACACATATTCATGGCACTAGGAATGCCAGCAATGGCTATTTGACACTTCCTGCTCCCAGGACCAATTTCCTCAAACATACAGTCATGTATAGATGTACATCATTCTGGAATGGGTTGCCATCTCACATTAATCTCTCACAAAGTAAATTGTCATTCAAGACAGCTTTGAAGATACACCTATTGCAGCTGCCCACATGACGTGAATTTTAATACTGGTTTTAACTAGCTTTTTATCTTATGTTGTATTTTTCCATTGTACAATGTCTGGTAATGCATGTATTCTTTGTATTTTAATTTTGTATGCTCCTATATGGACCCCAGGAAGACTAGCAGTCGCCTTGGCGTCAGCTAATGGGGATCCATTCAATAAACAATAAACAGTAGTTGATTGGATCCATTGGTAACATCATGGAGGATTCTGGACTACTAGAGCTGATCCAGCTGATTTATTTGGGGAGTACGACAGCTAGCCCCATCGTGGATGGAGGGTGTTTTGACAAGGCAATCCGTGCTCACCTCCTCATTAGTGCAGCCATGTATCAGCACATCATTAAACATGCCTTCACTGAGGAGGAGCTTTTTGGAATGAGGACCTTTATGGAGATGGTAGCTGATGGGAAGATGGGAGCCAGTCACACAGATCCAGTGGTGGTACTGTTTGAGCAGAGATTTGAAGGAACCTTCAAAAGACTCGCCAAAGGGGGACGAACACCTGCACTCTGGGTGCAGTACCACCACATGGTAAATGTTATTAAGATGTTCATCCGAACTGAGCGGCTTGCAGACCACGATGGGCACCTGTCCTGCATTGCTACCTGGATGCTGGACATCTTTGCAGCTGCAGGCCATCATCAGTATGCCAAAGGTGCTGTCAACTGATGAAGGAACTGGAAACTTTGCCTGGTTACAAAGAGACCATCGAACGTTTCACTGCCCATGGGAACCATGTTGTCCGGTATTCCAGCCACGATTGGTCTGGCACCTGGTGTGACATCTGCATTGAGCAGACGTTAATGAAGGCGGCCAAATCAGAAGGTGGACTGAGCAGAGGGAGGATGAGAAGCAGTGATGCTGGCCACAAGTGCTGGGTGCTCACCCTCAGCCACTTCTCTAATATCAACAAGCATATGGAGGAAGGTGTAAACCAACATGCTCCACTCCACAGAGACTTTGGGAAAACCCAGATGAAGCGTGATGCAGAAGCAGTTAAACTTGCCCTCCAGTGGTTCGAGGAGAACAACCCGTTCGACCATGAACGCAACAAAGAGATGCTTGTATCTTTCTCTGCAGGATTCACAAGCACAGGAGATGACCCAGTCAATGCTGAGAGAGCAGCTGAAGTAGGGAGAGAGATGCAGAAAAAGCTGGATGGACAGTCAGCGACATCAACCATGGAGGTGAAGTCAAAGGTGCA
Source organism: Entelurus aequoreus (assembly GCF_033978785.1). Lineage (NCBI taxonomy): Eukaryota > Metazoa > Chordata > Actinopteri > Syngnathiformes > Syngnathidae > Entelurus > Entelurus aequoreus. The sequence continues at coordinate 36,867,176 of NC_084750.1, read as the reverse complement.
AGCCCTCTCATCTCTGAGATCATAGATTTGGGTCAAAATGAATGATCAACAAGTTGCACCGGCTGGTATACACTGAGTCTTATTCAGAGACACAAAACTACAAATACTGCTACCTTAATGACAGGAACGGAGATGGCATATGGACATCTTCCTGGACATACGCGCTACCAAGGATGCAGTGATTCAGGCTGGTACTGCGATCTTCCACTACATCTACCATGGACCAGGTACTACTCTGGGTGAAGTTCGATACAACATCTTCTCACGTAAGGCAGCGGCTGGCCTGATCAAACCGGATACTCTACCTCCAACAGAGGGTGCAGCAGCACAGCATTCGCTCCGTGCCTACCTACAGACTCGGGACTGGCTCCTTCTACAGAGCATGTCTCTGGACCTCAGTGACTATGGATGGACAATAGGTGTTCATGGTTATGAGCCAGTTCCAACTGTAGACCCCATGACTCCTGAAGAGCTACTCCAGTTCACAAGCTGCAATTGCCATGGAAATTGCAGCAGCCGGCGATGCAGCTGCAAAAAGAATAGCGTCAAGTGCATCTCAGCTTGTGGAGTCTGTCAAGGCATTACCTGCAAGAATGCTATTCATGATAATGGCATTTATGATGAATACTCAGAGGCAGACATTGACTCATAAAGCATTCCACAAGGGGGATCACTGTTTGCTCTGACTAATGTGAAACGAATTGTAATAAATGCAACTTTATGTAAATGCAAAAAAGGGTGTGGCAGTTTTTCCACTAAGGAATAGTTGTAGTGAAAAACAAATGCTATAAATGAACTCAGGATCATAAAAAACCCTAGTTAGACCCCTCACAAGTTACTTAAGGCCAAATTAAGCATTTTCAAATTTTCAAAAAATCGGTTATTGGTACCCCGACTTTGTGCAGTTTTTTATGAAGTTTCCCCCAGGAGTTGAATTTCAACTTTTTAGGACATGTTATTAGACACCTTTGGAAACACATTGGTGAAGAGATTTCTTGGTAACGATCTAGTTCCCAGATTTTCAGACTCTTCCCTTACTATGAGGTTTTCATCCAGCAGTGGACTGACAACAGATGATGATGAATGAATAAAGGGTTAGATTAGAATATGATAAAAAAGCTTTATTTACATTATATTAAATGCTTCATGATTTATGGTTGCCAATCCTGGTATGTGCTTTAATAAAAGTACAATTATTAGTAAGTACTAAAAACAAAACTATGGATACATGTCCCCAGATAAGCCATGGAGCAGGTAAAACACACATCTGTTAAAGATATAACACACATTGTAGCAATTTGTTACTAAATTCAGTCATTTTACTTGCACTCGTTGAAGCTGGATGGGCGGTCTTAACTCCGCTAGTAATTGGCATCAAGCCAAGCAGCTGTGTGCACGTCTACGTATCTACATGTTATGTATCTACATATCTTGTAAATACATGTGCACAACAGAGGAGCTGTTAACTTATGAAAGTAGCGTACAGTATGTGTGTTTGCGAGAATGTCAACGTGTTGGCTAAGTGACGTCAGTGAGTGAGTGGGCGAGTACAGAGAGAGAGGAGCGCACGCACTGCGCAGTAAAGTGATGAATGGGTACTTTATTAGTACCGGTATACCGAAAAAACCTGAATGGCACTGCAGTGGGTGGAACAAGTGAAACCATTAAGAGTAATAATATGCACAGACTCATTATCTGCTGATGAAATGATGAAATCAGGTAACACCAGTAAAAGAAACGACTTGACTTATGAGATTTTAGAAATGCTTTATATAATTCATAATGTGGGAACATATGTCAAATGTTTTTGTGTACTGGCACATTTGGGGAATTAAAGAGCAGACAAATATGCAATGCTAGCAATAATGACTGGAAGTTTAAAAGTTAACTGTCAAATTAGTAAATCAGAAGTCAAGTTATTATCTAGAAAAAACATTTATGAAGATGTGGCAAGACTGGTGAAGTCATGGAAATAAGGGAAGAACATATTTCACTATCAATCCTCAAGTTGGCTTCGGACGTCAGGGTGACAGATGCAGAAAGGAGGAAACAATAATCTCTCGTCTGAGGTTAGGACATACTCGGTTAAAAAAAACTCAGTTCTTAATAGGCAAACTCGAGACTGGGAAATGTGACAAATGTAATAATCATGATACAGTAAAACATGTCATTTACATTTCTCTAAATATGAAAGCGAAAGAAACAGAATAAAGAAAGAAATCGAAGACATGGGAGAAACGTTTGGCCATAAGGATATACTATGTCAAACATCAGGTCATACAGTTATAAAATATCTGTTTGAGTTCCTGAAGGGACTCAAGATCATTAAAATGATCTGTATTGTTGTTTATTATTGGTATTATGGATATATATCTTGTATATACTGTATATGAATCGGAATTTTGAAACAATGTATAATGTCAAAATAATATCAAACTTTAGCCTGTAAGCCATAAAGTCACCATTGCGGCAAAGCACCAAATCAGCTTACAATCGCCGTTAAACAAAAGAAGAAGAAGAGTCATTGTTTGTTGTTACTAAAATTGTTGCTTTACTATTCTTTTTTTGCCGGAAGCTGTCTGTAGGCTTTGCTTTACATGCACAGCTTTCCCCGTGCTTTTCTGTGCATTACCCTGCTGCACTGCATTATTTATTTTCTGCCTGCTGTCTCCTGCGTTTTGGGGTTACAACTACCACAATGACAAGCGGATGGTAACAGGTTGGACCATATGATGCAATGAATGTGGAGGGATTTGAGTGTCTCCAGGGCAGGCCTGGCCCTAACCAATCTGGCGCCCTAGGCAAGATTTTAGGTGGCGCCCCCCACCCCCCTCCACATCGGCAGTGAAGTGTATATACTCACAAGAAACCGAATAGCTTTGTCTTTGACCTTTTTTTTTTACTTAAAGAAAGCAAATTAACATATTATATGAGAATGTTATGTTATGATTATCTTTAACCGAATCACAGCAGTGCTCAAATTAAAAAACAGCATTCCCTCTCATGTGATATTGCTTAATTAACATTAATGATGTGCACTTTAACAACTAGGCTTACAACTATACCTAATATATAAAGGGGTGGAGAAGTGATTATTACCTGCAGGGCAAACATTAGCTAACCAGAAGGCAATAACAATGTAAACAAAAACACCTGCTTAAAAGATCTAATACAAATGTCCCTGAGGAATGTAAGGTGGGAGTACTGTAATTACCTAACGTTACATTATTATTTTCCATGACAATTTAGCCCCCTCCACAATATTAACCCAACGTTAAAACAGAACTAGCTATTTATTGATTAGCAATTGCCGAATCATGTAACATTAGCTTAATGCTAAAGCCAGGTTACTATCACATTCTGTAACAGACAAATAATTTCTTGTAGGCAAACGTTACCTACCTGCTACCTCTGTCTTTTTCTCGTTTCTCCTCCTCTTCTTTTCTATTTTTTCTTCCTTGGGCACCTGACAGTTTTGGCCGTTTTGACATCTTGTGTTGATTTTTTGATGTGATAAGAGTCATGATACGGGAAGGGAGGGGGCGCACCGTGCGGGGGATGGGGGGCGCGTAATGTTGTAACAAATAATATTTCTATTAAATAGGCTTTACTTTGCATTTTAATTAACGTGGGATTATTTTTTGTATTTAGAAATAATAGTACCAATTTTTTTTTTTTTTTTTCTCCAACATTTGTGGCACTGGCGTGGCGCCCCCTGATGGACGGCGCCCTTAGCATTTGCCCATACGGCCTATGCCACGGGCCGGCCCTGCTCCAGGGCACCAATTTTGTAGTATTGTCAATTGTATATATGGTCTTAGAAGATCACGTGCAACAAGGCCATTACTAGTACACTCCATTTTATAGTTTGCAGATGCTATTTAACACTTATTTTGATCTGGGGACAGCGTGGCTCGGTTGGTTTTTTGGTTCGATCCCCTAGTCACGTCTGTGGTGTCGTTGAGCAAGACACTTCACCCTTGCTCCTGATGGATTTCAAGTTTCAAGTTTTATTCGTCACATGCAGAGTACACCACAGTGAAATGCTTTTTTCCATGCTCTTCAGATATTGCGTTCAGTGGGATCCAAACACTAGTTACAGAATCTAATACAATAACTACAAAAAAATAAAAACATTTGAATAGCTCTGATGTACATATTAATTATAAGACATTAAGTTGCACAATAAGTTGCAGTAGTTACGGTAGAGGTATCAGTACCAGTATCAGGGTCGTGGTTAGGGCATTGCATGGCAGCTCCCTCTATCAGTGTGTGAATGTGTGTGTGAATGGGTGAATGTGGACATAGTGTCAAAGCGCTTTGAGTACCTTGAAGGTAGAAAAGTGCTATACAAGTATAACCCATTTACCATTTATCTTAGTCAGGGCTGCCCCCATTGCAAAAAATTGTCACACTTAATGTAAAACAATTTTTATACTTTTTTAATCATGCAACTCTTTTTGGATGTATGTGTTGTTCTAAAATGAATTATGCAAAAAAAGTTCAATAATAATTTTTTGTGCAAAATTACAATTTTAACAACATTAAAACATATTTTTATACACCTCGCTACCTCTACTTTGACTGGGATTTGAATCTACTACCCTCTCTGCAGTGTAACACATGCACTATAGCGGTACGCCACACGAGCTACCAAGTTTGTCAGGGGAAATCTGCCATTATAGTATTATCAGTGATGGTGCATGAAAGGATCCAGTTGTGTGTTGGTGTCAGTCCTGGCACATTTATGACAAATTGAAGGAGTTTGTGCAACTAGAATCAGCATTTATTATTTCTTGTAGGAGATAGCAATAATGTTTGCTATGGTAGTGGGTGGTGATGCGATGTACTTGTTGTGACGTCTGTACCGAGTAGAGTGTGGGTAAGAAGGCAGAGCGAAGGATATGTCACACCTGGGTGAAGTTTTGTCTGGTTTCAGGTTGTCTGGTCACTTCCTGTTTTACTTTGAAATACTAACTCTACCTCTCGTTTCAGATCACTTGCCCTGCCTCCTGTATCACTTGTCTGATGTCTTTCCTGATTGCCTGATTGTGCCCACCTGTGTCACCCTAGAAATGTCTTGTCCTCCTTCTGTCCTGTGCCAGAGTGTCTCGTATCTTCTTGTGCATACCTCCAGCATTCCTTTGCCACAGTCTTGTCTACAGCCATTGCCACGTTTTTGTGTACCCTTTGATCCACGGGAGATTCTTGGTTTGTAACGTTTTTGCCAGGTAAGATTAGCTTCCTAGCATCGCCTCCGTTGGAGCGCTTTTTGTTGTATTTGGTATATTTTGTTCTTAGCACCTTTTTCCGTCCGTAGCCGGAGCGTTTTGAGTTATTAATATTTTTGTTAGTTTAGAGGTCAGGTTCGATCTGTTTTGATAGCCTGTTTTGTTTCTCCCGTTTTGGACCCCTTCCCTTGTCCGAATAAATATCTGTTTCCGAAATCCTGCATCTGTCTCCAGAGTCCTATTCGGGTCGTGACAGGATATTGACTTAAGTCCGCTGATGGTTTAATTACATAAAACATTCATCCTATCATAACATCGTTTTGCCACTGACTGACTGTTCTGCTCCTTTGTCCAATATTGACGTTCTCGCCTGTCTGTTTTGGCGAAGAAATGTGATGTTTGCCACCTTTCAATGGTTCGAATGAATTCAACCTGATCGTTCAGTATGCCGTCGCTCTTACAAATGGCGGTTAAGCGAGGAGTCGTAACCCCAAAACAGAGACAGAGTAGGCAGGATTGAAACAATACATTTATCAAATAACAAAAAGCGGACTAGGAGGAATGGGGGAAAAAAATGCACAGCTAAGGCAAGGAGAATCATATCCCGTGGAGCATCTTCTTCTTCTTTACAGTTTTACGACAGTTGGCATCCACGTATGTTGCATTATTTTCAGTTTCATTTTATAATTAAATTACAGTCTCTCCTTGAGTCCAGGATCATTCAAAAATGCATGTATTATTTTCTTTCCATTTTTGGCTTCTACAAGATTTATCAGGCTCTTCCGCGTCCCATCAACAGGTCCCAACACTTTTGCCGTCATAGTCAGTCTTTCTATGTAAGGGTAAGGGAAGTCCCGTTTTGGGGTTATCTAGCAAACTTCTTGTTTTATGTTGAAAATCTAATCCTCCTCTCGTTTCAGGCCACTTGCCCTTCCTCCTGTCTGATGTCTTTCCTGATTGCCTGATTGTACCCACCTGTGTCACCCTCCCTCATGTGAGTATATAGCCCTTGTTTTCCCCTGTCTTGTTGCCAGGCGATCGGAAGCGGAAGTGGACCAAGGAGCGGTGGCTGACAGTGAGAGGGTCTGAATGTTTTTGGCGGTTGAGCATAAACTGATTTGTGACTGGATCGAGATGGAAGGTGATAGTGACGGGGTGTATGAGGAAGGTATAGACATGGATAGGACTAGAGGGGATAGGAAGAAAGGGAGAGGAGGTCGTGAAGGAAAGTCGAGTTCAAAAAGAGTACACGAAGATGATGAAGGAATAGAAAAGAGGAAAAAGGTTATGGTAGATAACTGCAAGATCATATATAAATTAAAATCAGATCAAGACATGAACGATATTAGTTTGATGACACTGGTTAAGGGATTAAAAAAGGACATTGGAGAGGTGGAGATGGCGAAGGTGCTAAGGGACGGACGGCTTTTGATCAAATGTAAAAATGGAGAGCAAAAGCACAAAGCAATGTGGTTGCAAAAGCTTGTGCAACAAGATAATAAAGGAAATAAATCGAAGTGGGAGAACGAAAAGGGGGCAAGAGGAGCCGTGACAGGAATCCCAAGAGGAGAAAATGCAGATGATTTGAAAAGAGAAATGAAAGGGGGAACTGTCACAATGATGAAGAGATTGATGGCATATAGAAACTGAGAAAAGACGGAGAGCAAATCTGTGCTAGTGCAGTTTGTCGAGGAAGTCTTCCCAGAAAGAATCAGGATAGGGTTTAGGCTTCTACGTTAGAGCTTACGTCTCACCCCCAGTAAGCTGTTTCAAGTGCCAACGCTATGGGCACATAGCTAGTGTGTGCCATGCTAAGATGAGATGTGGAAGGTGTGGAGGGGAGCATGAATATGGACAATGTGGAGGCAATGAACAGATCAAGTGTTGTAACTGTTGGGGAATCACACAGCAGCGTATGGGGGCTGTGTCATAAGGAAACAGGCAACAGAAGTACAGCAAATCAGAGTAGAAAGAAATATTACATACCCAGAGGTAGTTAAAGTAAGACATCAAGAAAGCGGAGAACAAGACAGAAGTGAGAACAGGTCAAGTAATAAAAAACAACAAATAGAGGAATTTCCATGGACAAACTAGTTGTGTTCCTGGCATATGTAATAAACTGTACAGAACAGGCAAGAAATAAGACTGAGAAGAGCAAAATAATCGTGAAAGCAGCAGCAAAGTTTTTAAATGTAAAATAACTATCTTGGGAACAGGTGCAAGGGGAACTACAGAGAGTAGACGAAACGGAGTCATGTGACCACAATCTAACCCCATGTTAATTGTTCAGTGGAATGCCAGAAGTTTAATAGCAAACGGACAGGAATTAAAGGGATTTATTAATGATATGAAAACTAAACCACATACAATATTGTGGGGGGAGGTGTAGTCAGCGCTGCCTGCAGGAGGAAAAGTCACTGCCACTGTCCATGGTGCTGAGGACGAGCACCATCTGGCAGGGGCGGGGCATGTGCTGACGGCGAGACAAAGCTGGCAGGTGATTACATTTCACAGGTGGTACGTGTTAATATAATCATCTATTGTCTTTAACAGTAAGCGGCCGGGAGCAGAGGGGGAGAGAGGATACGGACGTGACTGAAAAGTCACGTTCTGGGAGAGAAAACTGTTGATAAAAACATATGATCATTAAAACTTTGTTAAAACCCGCAAGCTTGGATCCTGTGAAGTGTCTGTCAGTGGGACCGCTAGGAAGCGACTTCCACAAATATGTATTCAAGAAACATGGCTGAAGCCAAAGTTGAACTTTATAATAAAAGGATATATAACAATATGTAAAGATAGGGATGATGGGCAAGGAGGTGGATGTGCCATATTTATGAAAGAAGACATGCATTATACAATATTAAAAGTAACACAAGAACTAGAAATAGTAGGGGTAGAAATATGGAATAATAAAGAAAAGTACACAGTGCTAAACTTCTATAATCCATGCAAGAAATGACAAATACATAAACTAGAAACAATAGTCGAGCACTGGGGTGGCAATACCATTTGGTGTGGTGACTTTAATGCACATAGCACAGTGTGGGGTGAAAGGGATGACTGGAATGGGGAAACATTGGAAGCATTTTTGGAGGAAAAAGAATTGGTGTGTGTGTGTGAATGATGGGTCGGGAACAAGGTTAGATGTAGTTACGGGTAAAGAAACAGCAATAAATTTAACACTAGTGTCACAAGGGTTAGCAGGAAAGGTGGAGTGGGAAGTAAATAAAGACAGCACTATAGGAAGTGATCACTACCCAAATTTAATTCACATAAACATAAACCAAAGGACAGAAAGCACTAAGAAAGAAGGAAGACGGAAGTATAGTCATAGTGACTGGGGACAATTTAGGGAAATCACAGACATGACATTAAAGGAAGTGGATATAAATCAAGATATTGAACAACTAAATACAGATATTACAAAGTGCATAATGGAAGGAGCCAAACAAAGCATACCAAGGAGTAGAATAGGGAAAAGAAGGAAGATAGTGCCGTGGTGGACACAAGCGTGCACAGACACAATAAAAGAACAGAATAGAGCATTTAGAATATTAAGAAGAATACATAATTTTCAAGATATGATCCAGTATAAAAGGCACCATGCTAAAGTAAGGTACGCTATTAAAAAGACGAAAAAACACTATTGGAGAACCTTTTGTGAATCACTAAATATAACTACTCCATTAGGCCAAGTGTGGGGAATGATCAAGAAAATGTCAGGGATCAGAAGTGAACATAAAAATCATGTGATGAAAAATGGGACACGGTGTGTGGTGGAAAATAAAGAAAAAGCAGAGCTTTTAGCAAAAACATTTGTTAAAGTGCACAGTAATGATAATTTGAGAAATGTAGAAAAAGAAAAGAGAGAAGAAACAATTAGTTTAAATATTAGGGAAATGATGGAAGATAACGATAATGGCTTTATAGATATGACATTTTCTTTGAATGAAATGGTTCGAATATTAAAAAAGGTTAAAAATACGACACCAGGAAAAGACCAGGTGAGTTACCAGGTGATCAAAAATTTAGGTAACATCGGCAAAGAAGTGGTCATGAAATTATATAATGGGATATATGAAGAAGGAAAATTACCAGCTGAGTGGAAGGAAGCTGTAATAATTCCAATATGCAAACCAACGAAAGACCCGGAAGAGGCAGGTAATTATAGGCTGATAGCATTGACCTCAAATTTGGGCAAAGTAATGGAAAAAATTATTAATGAAAGACTAGTATGTTATTTAGAGTCAAAATAAATAGTAAAAAACTACCAAAGTGGATTTCGGAAAGCAAGAAACACAAACGACCCAGCAGTGCAGCTGGAAGAGGAAATTAGAAAACAACAAATAAATAAATAAAGTATAATTGCAGTATTTTTTGACATAGAGAAAGCTTATGATATGTTGTGGTAACAGGGGTTGCTGATAAAATTAAATACAATTGGGATTAGAGGGAAAATGTATAGATGGATAAAAGACTTCTTAACAAGTAGAATTTTTTTTGTAAAAATAGAGAATGAATATAGCAGAGAATATGAAGTGGAAAATGGGATAATGATAAATGAAGTGTTTAGTGAAGTGGAAGGGTTAGTGGAGGTGGCACTGTTTGCTGATGATGGAGTGATGTTTAAGAGAGGTAAAAATATAAATCATATAGAAAAGAAGATTCAAAAAGCGGTAAATAATGTTCAAGAATGGGGAACAGCTTGGGGTTTAAGATTCTCTGTTGGAAAGACTAAAGTCATACATTTTACAAAGAGGAAAGTTCAAAACAAGCTCCAAATTAAACTCTATGGAGAAAAATATAGAAGAGGTTCAAGTATTTAAATATTTTGGAATATGGTTTGATAAATATATGAACTGGTCAACCCACATCAGCAAAATAGTGGAGAAAAGTAAAAAGGTGTTAAATATAATGAGGGCTTTGAGGGGTAAAGATTGGGGGGCTGATAGACAGACATTGAAAACAATATATATTACTTTAATTCGATCTGTCATTGATTGTGGATGCATTATTTACCAATCTGCTTCAAAAACATTACTTGGGAAAATAGACAGGATCCAGTCACAGGCTTTAAGGTTATGTTGTGGAGCTACTAAATCAACCCCAGTGGCACCATTACATGTAGAAATGAATGAAAAACCTTTAGACATGAGAAGAGATCAACTGTCAGCAGTTTATTGGGCAAACTTAAATGGGTCCAAGCAAGGACATCCTACTCATCAACTGTTACTAAACTGCCAAGAAAAAGAGAAGAAAGAAATGAATAGTTTCGGGTGGATAACAGGAGACATGTGAAAAAGTTTAAATTGACAATATTAAAGTTAGCCCTACAGTACCAATCCCTGCAATACCGCTGTGGATTTATGACAGCCCAAAAGGTAAACATGCAATTATTAAAGAATATACATTTAAATTAGAGATGTCCGATAATGGCTTTTTTTTCCGATATCCGATATTCCGATATTGTCCAACTCTTAATTACCGATTCCGATATCAACCGATACCGATATACTGTATACAGTCGTGCAATCAACACATTATTATGCCTAATTTTGTTGTGATGCCCTGCTGGATCACAAACAAACAATGTAACAAGGTTTTCCAAAATAAATCAACTCAAGTTATGGAAAAAAAATGCCAACATGGCACTGCCATATTTATTATTGAAGTCACAAAGTGCATTATTTTTTTTAACATGCCTCAAAACAGCAGCCTGGTATTTGGGACATGCTCTCCCTGAGAGAGCATGAGGAGGTTGAGGTGGGCGAGGCTGGGGGAGGCGGGGTTTTGGGTGTATATTGTAATGTCCCGGAAGAGTTAGTGCTGCAAGGGGGTTCTGGGTATTTGTTCTGTTGTGTTTATGTTGTGTTACGGTGCGGATGTTCTCCCGAAATGTGTTTGTCATTCTTGTTTGGTGTGGGTTCACAGTGTGGCGCATATTTGTACCAGTGTTACAGTTGTTTATACGGCTACCCTCAGTGTGACCTGTATGGCTGTTGACCAAGTATGCGTGCATTCACTTGTGTGTGTGAAAAGCCGTAGATATTATGTGATTGGGCCGGCACGCAAAGGCAGTGCCTTAAAAGTTTATTGGCGATCTTTACTTCTCCCTACGTCAGTGTACCACTCCGTACAGCGGCGTTTTAAAAAGTCATTCATTTTACTTTATGAATCAGATACCTGTAATTTCCAATCTTACATTTTAAAGCATTTATCATCACTAATTTAAAAAGTTACCAGGTAGAACAATGGATTGAGGAAACGTTTTTAGACATCATGGTATATGCAGATGCATCAAAAACTATAAGTAATAAAACAGAAACTGAAACGGAAATACATTTTCTTAATCCCCGAGGGGAAATTAATAATTTCAGCGCAATCCCATTCAAGAGCAGACAAACATTACAGGGAGACAGAACAGGATTGCTGACGGGTCTGCCAACTTCCTGCGCCCCTTACAAAAAAGGTGAGAAACAGGTCAAAAAGGAAAAAAAAACATAGCCATAGCACACATAAGCATGTGTGTAAGAGAGAAACATTAAAGGACATTAAAGACATTAAAAGAGCAGAGCTGATGTAACCATCCATTTCTACATACAGCTACAAAAGTAATACAAAGACAACAACAAAAAAACATGCACACTGTGGTGGCCTCTGCGGTGTTGCACGCTATCGTCTGCTGGGGTGGGGTGAGCATGACCACAGACACAAGCGGACCCAACAAAGCAACCAAGAGAGCCGGCGATAAATAAAAGAATCAGTGATAAGTTATCTGTTTTTACGGGGGAATTAGTTGCAATTTATATGGCAGTTAATTGGATAGAGGAAAATAAAGCAAGGAGAGCAGTCGTGTGCTCGGACTCCAGCAGTGCATTATTGAGCATAAAAAACATATCAGAAACAAGACAAGATTTAGTTAGAAATAGTTCAGGCAATCTGCAGAATAAACTAAGTGGGAGGTGTGGTAACATTTCTCTGTGTGCCTGCTCATGTAGGCGTTGTGGGCAACGAGTTAGCAGATAGATACGCAAAACAAGCAACCACTAAAACAGAAGTAAACATGGAGATTAAGCACAGTAAAGAACAAGTGAAGAACATAATTAATATAGAACACAATAAAAAGTGGCAGGATAATTGGAATAAGGAAACAAAAGGTGGAGAGTATTACAAAGTCCAGAGGAGAGTAGGTGTAATGAGAGGAGGCAATAGAAATAGGAAGGAAGAAGACATTATTACTAGAGTGAGATTAGGTCAGACCTGGGCATTCTGCGGTCTGCGGGCCACATCCGGCCCTTTGTGCGTCCCTGTCCGGCCCGCGTGAGGCCAATCATAAATGACAAAATAAATGTAAAAAAGTATCTTATGTCGAGTGTGCAATACAACGGTGCTGCTTTTGTTTTGAAAAGCGTTATTTGTATTACTTCTGTGTGGCCGTATGCGCGTGCGTGATTGTGAGTGAATGTGAACAGCTGCAATCACAAATGACAAAATAAAGTTGAAAAAACATCTATGTCGTGCGCGCAATACAACTGTGCTGCTTGTATTTTGAAAAGTGTTATTTATGGGCGTATGTCCGTGTGTAACCTGTGAGTGAAGTTGCACAGCGACAAGTGATGCACGGTTTACACCCGAGACGCTAAAAAGAGAAAAGTTGATGACGAATGGCGTGTTTTCAACAAGACATGGACTGCCAAGCAATGTTCCCTCTAAGGTGCGCGCCTGCGCACTTGCTCACTGCTCAAGCGTCCTCTGCGCACAGCAAATATATGCCGCGCACCAAATCAAATCCCATCTGAATTCTAAACAAAATAAACACATTTATTCTGTGTAATTTTGCAATGCAACTTTGAGTGACAGTGACAACATGCTACCCTAACGGTGTTCGTCAACACCGTTCAATTGAACACCAATCAATTATTGTAATGTCTATCGAGATGCTTCGAGGACAGGAATTATATCGATCACTTTATTGAGCAAAACTGTTTATTTTTGGCCATAACCACACCAAAAACATGAGTAAAACACTTCTATCTCGAAAAACTAGTCATTTTCTGCCGTACAAACCAGGCCAAAACCAACTTGTCATCTGTCACCAACACGCATAGCACTAAACCACTGGTGCGTTTATGGCCACACAAAAAGTCGGACAACTCAAACACCACACAAAGTTACACTATGACTCCTCAGTCATACGTGGGCTTATTTTACTGTCATTTATTATTAATGTTAATTTATTTATATTAATCATGGAATGCTGTTACTAGAGAAAGTTACAGGAATGCACACTTCATCCTATGCTTACATTTCATTGTGCAACATGAGGATGTTTAAGGGGAACTAAATGTGATCTCTGAAAGGGGTACAAATGATTTCCAAAGCAGTGCTTTTGGTATAAAGTTAAGTTAGGTTAAATGAAAGTATTATTATCATTATTTATTATTATTATTATTATTATTATTATTTATCTTACGGTATATATCGAAAATAACATTGAGCAAAATTTAATTGAAATATTGTCGATGTGGCCCTCCAGCAGTGCTCGGGTTGCTCATGCGGCCCCTGGTAAAAATTAATTGCCCACCCCTGGATTAGGACATACATATCTAAATAGTTTACTGAAACTGATGGGGAAACATAATAGAGGGCTGTGTGACTGTTGCCATCAGAGAGAAAGTGTAGGACATGTTTTAATACATTGTAGGAAATACAATACGGAAAGGGAAATACTGGAAAGTAAGTTAGCGAAAGAGAAGATTAGGTTAGCAGTGGAAGATATTTCAGGATTGCACTCAGAACACATAGGTTATAAAGCATTATACACATATTTAAAAAAACACTGGGTTAAATAGAAGAAAGCATTATACACATATTTAAAAAAACACTGGGTTAAATAAAAGAATATAGAGTAGGGATCCACCTCGGTCCACACTCAATTTCAGTAGGTGGCGGTAATGCACACCAGAAGGTTGCTTGCCAACCGCCATTGAACAAAAGAAGAAGAAGAAGAAGTCTTGTTGCCGGAGTATATCGTCTCGTCGTGTACCTCCAGCCGTCTTCCACAGTCTTGTCAAAGCCGCTAAGTATTGCCTTGCTTTATTCTTTGATTTCTCTGTACCCTCAGAAGAAGAGTGATTTTTGATTTGCTAAAGTTTTTGGTCAGATTTTGTTTAAGCTAATTTCATAGTGCTCTGCCTTCTTTTTCCCCTCCTCTTGGAGCGCTTTTATTTGTAGTTTTCTGAGCTCTTTATAGTGTAGTTCCTGTTTATAGCTTTTTGTCTCTTCCTCTTCGTGAGAAATTTTTCTTTTGTGTAGCTAATCATAGATTATTGTTTTTTGTTATTAGATCAGTGTAAATTGTGCCATTGCCTTTTTTCGTCTCTCGGGAGTGATTTTCTCTTTATTATTTTGCGCCCAGTGCTTTCGTTTCTTTTTGATGGTTACTCTCGTGTATCAAGTCTAGTGTTTATAGCCATTGGTTGGTTCACTCTGTCTGAAGAGAGTTTTTAGAAATCTGCAGAATAAAAGCCTGCATCAATCGTTCCCCGTCTGCAACTGAGTCCTCATTTTTCCCAAGACATAACACTATGTTACACTTAGTACATTCAATAATAACATGTTCTACTGTTTCTAATACTCTACGTCAGGGGTCACCAACCTTTTTGAAACCAAGGGCTACTTCTTGGGTACTGATTAATGCGAAGGGCTACCAGTTAGATACACACTTAAATAAATTGCCAGAAGTAGCCAATTTGCTCAATTTACCTTTAACTCTGTTATTATTAATAATTAATTATATTTATCTTTGTGGAAACACTGATCATCTTAATGATTTCTCACAATAAATATATATAGAAACAGATAAATATCAATATGCAACACTTTATTTTTATATTTTCTCTAAGTGCACATTTTTCAAATTGAACATTTTCAAATGATCACTTCTAAGACAGTCTTGTGAAATCACAATATCCCATTTTAACTAGCTAGCCACTAACATTTTTTAACAAATCATGAATTACTTTGCACCATGTTTGTACAAATAATAACTCATGTAAAATACAAAAGTAAACTCTCAAATTTTTAAATCATGTCACACTTTGAACTGGACACCAAATCTGTTATCTGTTTCTTTGTCAGTTAGTGGGAAGCCTGGCATTGCATGCTGTTAACTAGTGTGTTGTACTCTGGTGTGTAACTTGACACTGCAACTCTGAGTGAGTCGTGCAGATGTGCATCAGTGAGGCGTGTTCTGTGTTTGTTCTTGATGAAGTTCATGTCAGAAAAGGCTGATTCACAAAGATAAGATTTTTCCTCATTGTTTGCGGAACCTTCTTAATCTTTTGGACATATTTTCACAGCAATCTGGCCTTAAGCTTAATTATGATAAATGTAAAATGTTAAGGATCGGAAATCTAAAGGGAACGTCCTTTCGAATGGAATGCAAAGTGCCTGTTTTGTGGACAGATGGACCAGTTAACATACTTAGTGTTGTTGTCCCAGAAAATCTGGAAGATCTAGGCTCAGTAAATTATGATAATCGACTAAGAAAGCTGGACAAAATTATGCAATTATGGAAAGGGAAATCCCTAACCTTGTATGGTAAAATGTCTATTGCCAACTCGTTAATTATTCCTCAATTTATTTATTTGTTTTTGTCATTACCAGCTCAATCACAAAACTTTTTTAAGATTTATGAGCGGAGGGTCTTCGATTTTGTCTGGAACGGCAAACCAGAAAAGATTAAAAGAAAGGTTTTGTACAAAGAGTATGAATATGGGGGCCTGAAACTTCTCAACCTTGAAGCTATGTGTCTGTCTTTAAAAGCATCAATTGTTCCAAAGATGTATTTAAACATTGAGTGGTACACAAATGTCCTGTTGGACAAAAAACATGTACTGTATCAAAAGAAATTGTATCCTTTTTTACAAGTGATCCCCTCCCAGAGAGTCTGCTGGGAAACATAGCGGGGTTCATAAAGGAAACAATCCACTCATAGTGGTGTTTTCAATTTTATGTGCCAGAAAAAAGAGACGATATTTTGCAGCAGTTAATATGGATGAACTCTAATATTGTAATAGATGGAAAGCCTTTCTTTTGGAAAAATATGTTTGAAAGAGGAATCATTTTTGTCAATGATATTATCAATGAGAATGGTAAAATTATGAAGTATGATGAATTTAGAGCTATGTATGGTGATGCTTGCTCAAGCTTTTCATTTTATCAACTAACTGGAGTAATTGGAAAAAGATGGAAACAAATAATTAATTATGGAACTACTAAATTATTAGTTTGTAAACCTCTAATAAGAAATTCTAGTTGGCAAAAAGGAACTAAAATAAATAGAAAAATATATAATTTTTATTTAATAAAGAAATCTTTGAAGGCTGCCCCATACAACACAAATGGAAAATGGGAGGACTTTTTTGACTGCCCGTTGCCATGGGATGCCACATTCAAACTAATCTATAAAACCACTATCGATGTGCAAAATCGTTATTTTCAAATTAAAATTATTTATAACTTCTTACCCACAGGGAAAATGTTAAAATGATGGAATATGACAGAGTCAGATGATTGCCGATTTTGTTGTCAGGAGCCTGAATCCACCCTGCATTTGTTTTGGTATTGTCATATTGTGTCTTTGTTTTGGGTGGAAGTTGAAAAAAAATGTGTTTAAGGATTGGTGTGTTTATGAAGCTTAATGTGGTTTCTGTTATTTTAGGAGAGTTCATTGACAATCATGATTTAGTCAATTTAATTATAGTACTCTGTAAAATGTTTATTTTTAAGGCCAAAAACAGATATTCACTTAGTATTACTCTCTTTAAAACATTTATTCAGTATTTTCTAACTTTAGAAAGTTACATGGTTGAAAACGATAATGATGCCAAAAAACATTAAAAAGAAAAAGAGAAGTCCGCCAAAGGCTTATTTTGAAAGTATAATTATGTTGATAGATTATATGATATCTGTTGTTGTGTTCCCTAATTTGAGTGACCTGGACATAATCTGGACTGTACATAAATGCTTATTTTGAAAATGTAATTTTGTTTATAAATTATATGCAATCTGTTGTGTTCCCTAATTTGTTTGTGTACATGAATGAAGGTGTGTGTTGCTGAGTCCGACTTGAACATTATCTGGAATGGGCCTAGTTTAAAAAACCCTTTAAACACATCTAATTTCATTGACAACCTGGTCTGTTGAAGATAAGGTCCTTTTTAAAAAAATAAAATAAAATTAGATAAATAAATAAAAAACATTTTCTTGGATAAAGAAGAAAGTAAAACAATATAAAAATAATTACATAAAAAATAGTAATTAATGAAAATGTTAGTGGACCAGCAGCCTATACAATCATGTGTGCTTCAGGGACTGTGTCCCTTGCAGATGTGTTGTCTATGTTGTGGGAACCAGAATATTGGTAGCAGAAAGAAATAACCCCTTTTGTGTGAGTGGGTGTGGATGAGTGTGCATGGGGGAGGTTGTTTGGGTTGATGCACTGATTGAAAGTGTATCTTGTGTTTTTTCTATGTAGATTTAATTTAAAAAAAAAAAAAAAAAATTTTTTTTAGAACAGGCCCGCGGGCGACTCATCTGGTCCTTACGGGCGACCTGGTGCCCGCGGGCACCGCGTTGGTGACCCCTGCTCTATGTTGTTCACACATTCCCGTAGAGTGTTTACCAATTGAAAACAATTTGTGGTAAATTATGCCATGTACAATTTTCTTATATGATTGTGAGCTAGCATGTATTTATATTTAGTCACAGAATCCTTTAGAGGATTATCCTATTAAGGAAATATACCCTTAGATAGCTTCGGGTGCAGATGTCCATCATAAGCTCTCCAGAGAGTGGTGGCTTTTGCTCCCAGGAAATTGTAATCTTAAAGGAATGCAGGCTTGGATTATAGGAGTGATTATAAATACATTAGCAACATCTAGTATGAAGCCCCCACAGGTAGGAGTAGAGGAAACCGATCAGAGGAAATAGATTGACTGGCCAAGCAACAAATTGGGCTTTGTCCAGACTGGCTGGCTCCAAGGCTAGAGTTACCAAAAGTGGGGGTCTTCGTGTAAAAGGTATTTAAGGACAGTGGTCAGAGAGGACAGCAGAAGAGTAATCAGGCCCATTCTCTTTCTCCTGGAAGCTGCAGTATTAGTCTGAGGCTCGCTGAAACAAATAAAGCTTTTTGTTCGACGATTCTTCGTTGACGTCTTCTTGGCTCTTCACCCATCACACAACCAACAAATATACAACACATTCAAATAACTATGACCAGTCCTTATTCTGCTCATTATCACTTATGTGTCTTTACATTCCCTCTCCATCCGGACCTGGTTT
The DNA here is from genome assembly GCF_033978785.1 of Entelurus aequoreus. Taxonomy (NCBI): domain Eukaryota; kingdom Metazoa; phylum Chordata; class Actinopteri; order Syngnathiformes; family Syngnathidae; genus Entelurus; species Entelurus aequoreus. The sequence continues at coordinate 36,848,595 of NC_084750.1, read as the reverse complement.
TGAACAGAAAATAAATGCCTTCTATTATCATCGCAGTAGGGATTGGATTGTTTGGTGATGTTCTCAGCGTTGGCGATGCACCTACAAGACATCCAACTTGACTAAATTGAGGAAGTCAAAGTCGTAACGAAGTTTTTGTACCGTATTTTCTGTACCGCATTTTCTGGACCATAGGGCGCACCAGATTATAAGGCGCACTGCGGATGAGTGGGTCTATTCAGGTCTTTTTTCATACAAAAGGTGCATTGGATTATAAGGCGCATTAAAGGGGTCATATTATGATTTTTTTCTGAATATAAAAACACTTCCTTGTGGTCTTCATAACATGTAATGGTGGTTCTTTGGTCAAAATGTTGCATAGATTATGTTTTACAGATCATCTTCAAGTCGCTTTCTGACAGTCGCTTCACGATGCGCCGTTTTGTGGGCGGTCTTATTTACATGTCCCACCTTCGACAGCGTCTTCTCCCCGTCATCTTTGTTGTAGCGGTGTAGCGTGCAAGGACGGGAGTGGAAGAAGTGTCAAAAGATGGAGCTAACTGTTTTAATGACATTCAGACTTTACTTCAATCAATAACGGAGCAGCATCTCCTCATCCGTGGCTCACTAGTGCAACAACGCCGGAAATGTGTCCTGTGAAAAACTGTCCAACCGGAACTCTCAAGTAACTAAAGTTACGTGGGTGAATTATGTAAACCCACTTCCATAGCAAGATATAAGTTAGAACTTTACGCTACTTTATATTAGAAATGGCAACAGCAGAGGGTGAATGTCCCATAACAAGAAGATAGTGAAAAAGAAGAAGCTTATAGACTACGGCATCGGCACGGACTACAGTGGCGGACTTATGCAGATCTCAAATACACATCAGCAGGTACCAGAAGGTAAGAAAAGTTGGTTTTGCATAATATTGTGAAACAAAACATCGGATAATATGTCTGCAAATGGGTGCCACTTATACACACACCATAGTAATACTTGTATCTCTGACTACGGTAGGCGCAATGGGCCGACAATCCATCAAGCGGTGCGGCTTCAAAGTCGTACTCAAACATTTTGACCGATTTTTGAGTGCCGTGTGTAATGTTCTTTATTAAGGCACACTGTCGTTTTTTTGAGAAAATGCAAGGATTTTAAGTGAGCCTTGTAGTCCGAAAAATAAGGTCAGTGAACCAGAGGAAAGATCATTACCTTTACAGCAGACAGTTACACCTTCAGGGAGAGACCGGGCGTCCTGGCACGCGCCGTGTCCAATTTCAAACAATCTAATCAGAATTCCAACAAAGTGTTGTCGTCCTGCCCCCTCAGTGGATAATAATATTCATAACAATACATAATTATTATAATAATTATCATTATTATTATTAGTGCACCTACTTAATGTATTTAAAAACTACTGAAACTGTTATGAACTTTTATCAAGGTTCCTTCAATGCACCACAATTATGTGCTGTAAGATCCAAAAGTGAAACTTAAACATAACTTTTCCGATACTGCCAAAAATAGATTTCATCCATCTATCCATTTTCTACCGCTTGTCCGTTTCGGGGTCGCGGGGGGGGGGGGGCCTGGAGCCTATCTCAGCTGCATTCGGTCAAAAATAGATTCATCATATATGTACCTTTCTTCTACTACCTCATCCTGCATCCCAAATGTTGGCGCTGTGTGTGAATGCATAAAGGTGAGCTTTGATGGCTTTATGACGTCTTCGATGCTTGGTTTGCTGCTACCGGAAGGAATCAAATCATTTTGCATTTTTGCAAAGGGGTGAAGCAGCATCGCGCCAGACTAAATTGGGGCAGAATACAAGCCTCTTTTTGTGGGCAGGGTCTCTGCAGGTTTCAACGAGTCAAATTTGAGACTTTTTAGGACTATTAATGAATAATGAATAGCATTTTTAAGGCCCTTTCATATCCATACGGACAAAAAAAAGCACAAAGACATGAAGGAAAATCAGAGGGCTGGAATGATTTGTAATTAATTCACTGCTCTGTTATGTTGGAAAACAAAATAGTTAAAATAACTAAATACACTAGAAGCTTTTCTATTTTAAACTAATTGAAAATATCTTAACAAACATCATAACAGCCTCCTTTTAGATTTCCCATAGAAGTGTTTTCTGGCAAAAGGTGCAGTGTGCTTCATATCAAGTGTTTTCATGTAACAACCAGAAGTTCAGCAATGGTAGAGGAAAGCACAACAATATATTGTCTGTTAGCATTTCATGCTAAAGTTAAATAGTGAAGTGTTTTTGCGGTTGTCAGAATTGAGCAAACAGATAAAATCAGTAGTAGTACTGTATCTGCACAAAGCTGTGAAAAACAGAGTGCAGTCAGAGCGATTGTCTAAAAAGAAAGAAGGCGATTACGGCTTGCAAGAATTTGGATGTGAATAATGTGGATAACTGTCAAATTTGCTCAGCTCATTTTGTATCTGGTGTGTATGAATACATTTTAACCTGTTTTTGTGACTTCTTTGAAAACACATTGTTAATAAACAGGGACCAGTTTTGTAAACGCTAAACCAGGGGTCACCAACGCGGTGCCCGCGGGCACCAGGTCGCCCGTAAGGACCAGATGAGTCGCCCGCGGGCCTGTTCTAAAAAAAAAAAAAAAAAAAAAAAAATTCAAAAAAAAAAAGTTTTTTAAATTTTTTTGTTTTAAAAAAAAAATTAAATCTACATAGAAAAAACACAAGATACACTTTCAATCAGTGCATCAACCCAAACAACCTCCCCCATGCACACTCATCCACACCCACTCACACAAAAGGGGTTATTTATTTCTGCTACCAATATTCTGGTTCCCACAACATAGACAACACATCTGCAAGGGACACAGTCCCCGAAGCACACATGATTGTATAGGCTGCTGGTCCACTAACATTTTCATTAATTACTATTTTTTATGTAATTATTTTTATATTGTTTTACTTTCTTTTTTATCCAATAAAATGTTTTTTATTTATTTATCTTATTTTATTTTATTTGAAAAAAAAGGGCCTTATCTTCAACAGACCAGGTTGTCAATGAAATTAGATTTGTTTACAGGGTTTTTTAAACCAGGCCCAGTCCAGATAATGTCCAAGTCGGACTCAGCAACACACACCTTCATTCATGTACACAGAAAAAAATTAGGGAACACAACAGATTGCATATAATTTATAAACAATATTACATTTTCAAAATAAGCATTTATGTACAGTCCAGATTATGTCCAGGTCACTCAAATTAGGGAACACAACAACAGATATCATATAATCTATAAACATAATTATACTTTCAAAATAAGCCTTTGAGGACTTCTCATCTTTTTTTTAATGTTTTTTGGCATCATTATCGTTTTCAACCATGTAACTTTCTAAAGTTAGAAAATACTGAATAAATGTTTTAAAGAAAGTAATACTAAGTGAATATCTGTTTTTGGCCTTAAAAATAAACATTTTACCGAGTACTATAATTAAATGGACTAAATCATGATTGTCAATGAACTCTCCTAAAATAACAGAAAACACATTAAGCTTCATAAACAAACCAATCCTTAAACACATTTTTTCAACTTCCACCCAAAACAAAGACACAATATGACAATACCAAAACAAATGCAGGGTGGATTCAGGCTCCTGACAACAAAATCAGCAATCATCTGACTCTGTCATATTCCATAATTTTAACATTTTCCCTGTGGGTAAGAAGTTATAAATAATTTTAATTTGAAAATAACGATTTTGTACATCGATAGTGGTTTTATAGATTAGTTTGAATATGGCATCCCATGGCAACGGGCAGTCAAAAAAGTCCTCCCATTTTCCATTTGTGTTGTATGGGGCAGCCTTCAAAGATTTCTTTATTAAATAAAAATTATATATTTTTCTATTTATTTTAGTTCCTTTTTGCCAACTAGAATTTCTTATTAGAGGTTTACAAACTAATAATTTAGTAGTTCCATAATTAATTATTTGTTTCCATCTTTTCCCAATTACTCCAGTTAGTTGATAAAATGAAAAGCTTGAGCAAGCATCACCATACATAGTTCTAAATTCATCATACATCATAATTTTACCATTCTCATTGATAATATCATTGACAAAAATGATTCCTCTTTCAAACATATTTTTCCAAAAGAAAGGCTTTCCATCTATTACAATATTAGAGTTCATCCATATTAACTGCTGCAAAATATCGTCTCTTTTTTTTTGCACATAAAATTGAAAACACCACTATGAGTGGATTGTTTCCTTTATGAACCCCGCCATGTTTCCCAGCAGACTCTCTGGGAGGGGATCACTTGTAAAAAAGGATACAATTTCTTTTGATACAGTACATGTTTTTTGTCCAACAGGACATTTGTGTACCACTCAATGTTTAAATACATCTTTGGAACAATTGATGCTTTTAAAGACAGACACATAGCTTCAAGGTTGAGAAGTTTCAGGCCCCCATATTCATACTCTTTGTACAAGACCTTTCTTTTAATCTTTTCTGGTTTGCCGTTCCAGACAAAATCGAAGACCCTCTGCTCATAAATCTTAAAAAAGTTTTGTGATGGAGCTGGTAATGACAAAAACAAATAAATAAATTGAGGAATAATTAACGAGTTGGCAATAGACATTTTACCATACAAGGTTAGGGATTTCCCTTTCCATAATTGCATAATTTTGTCCAGCTTTCTTAGTCGATTATCATAATTTACGGAGCCTAGATCTTCCAGATTTTCTGGGACAACAACACCAAGTATGTTAACTGGTCCATCTGTCCACAAAACAGGCACTTTGCATTCCATTCGAAAGGACGTTCCCTTTAGATTTCCGATCCTTAACATTTTACATTTATCATAATTAAGCTTAAGGCCAGATTGCTGTGAAAATATGTCCAAAAGATTAAGAAGGTTCCGCAAACAATGAGGAAAAATCTTATCTTTGTGAATCAGCCTTTTCTGACATGAACTTCATGAAGAACAAACACAGAACACGCCTCACTGATGCACATCTGCAAGACTCACTCAGAGTTGCAGTGTCAAGTTACACACCAGAGTACAACACACTAGTTAACAGCATGCAATGCCAGGCTTCCCACTAACTGACAAAGAAACAGATAACATATTTGGTGTCCAGTTCAAAGTGTGACATGATTTAAAAATTTGAGAGTTTACTTTTGTATTTTACATGAGTTATTATTTGTACAAACATGGTGCAAAGTAATTCATGATTTGTTAAAAAATGTTAGTGGCTAGCTAGTTAAAATGGGATATTGTGATTTCACAAGACTGTCTTAGAAGTGATCATTTGAAAATGTTCAATTTGAAAAATGTGCACTTAGAGAAAATATAAAAATAAAGTGTTGCATATTGATATTTATCTGTTTCTATATATATTTATTGTGAGAAATCATTAAGATGATCAGTGTTTCCACAAAGATAAATATAATTAATTATTAATAATAACAGAGTTAAAGGTAAATTGAGCAAATTGGCTACTTCTGGCAATTTATTTAAGTGTGTATCTAACTGGTAGCCCTTCGCATTAATCAGTACCCAAGAAGTAGCCCTTGGTTTAAAAAAGGTTGGTGACCCCTGCGCTAAACAGACAACCTTTATAGCTTTTAATGTCACTTGCTGTATAAACTCGGAGAAAAGATTAGGCATGAGAAGCTGACCTCAAATTATTGGATTAAATAATATAAATAATTTACCAGAATTATGTTTTTTTCATAGTTTTACTGCTATGAGTACACTACTGCCACTGAGAGATCAGTGTGTGCTCATTCTATTTAATAATAAGATTTCAATGGTAAACATCTCAAATTTATCTCCTTCGGCCATTGGCGCCACTCTTTTCGGGGGGGGTGAGCCTGATCCTTGTATAGTTGTGCAAGTGTTGTGGCGTGTCAGCATCATTTGACATAGATTTATCCCAGATTTTTTACTTTTACATTATCATTCCATTCACTTTTACCACCATCTTTACAAACGCTTCCCTCCTCGATGGCTCCACATCCGGGTCCTAAACACTTTATTCGTTTCCATCCTGCTTCAACCATGCATTAAATTGATCGTTCTGAAGCCACAAATCTTTGAACTTGCATTTACCCATCTTATGCAACTAATTTGGCTTTTGTTAAGTTTTTTTCGCTGCTATGCTAAGCTGGTGGTGTGCGATAAATTCTGACCCGGGCAGCAAAGGTAGCTTACTTTTAGTTCCGTTTTGTAGTTGCGTTACAGACTCCTCAAAAATTGATTTTTAAGACCTTTCAAAATTTTAGGAGAATTTTAGACATTTTAAGGTTTTAAATTCAAACTGTTGGATTTATGAATTTTTAAAGTCTTACTGAAATGAGATTTTCTTATTTAAACGGGGATAGCAGGTCCATTCTATGTGTCATACTTGATCATTTCGCGATATTCCCATATTTTTGCTGAAAGGATTTAATAGAGAACATCGACGATAAAGTTCGCAATTTTTGGTCGCTGATAAAAAAGCCTTGCCTGTACCGGAAGTAGCGTGACGTCACAGGTTGTGGAGCTCCTCACATCTGCACATTGTTTACAATCATGGCCGATAGCAGCGAGAGCGATTCGGACCGAGAAAGCGACGATTTCCCCATTAATTTGAGCGAGACTGAAAGATTTGTGGATGAGGAAAGTGAGAGTGAAGGACTAGAGGGCAGTGGAAGCGATTCAGATAGGGAAGATGCTGTGAGAGGCGTGTGGGACCTGATATTCAGCTGGGAATGACTAAAACAGTAAATAAACTCAAGACATATACACTACTGTTCAAAAGTTTGGGGTCACATTGAAATGTCCTTATTTTTGAAGGAAAAACTGTACTTTTCAATGAAGATAACTTTAAACTAGTCTTAACTTTAAAGAAATACACTCTATGCATTGCTAATGTGGTAAATGACTATTCTAGCTGCAAATGTCTGGTTTTTGGTGCAATATCTACATAGGTGTATAGAGGCCCATTTCCAGCAACTATCACTCCAGTGTTCTAATGGTACAATGTGTTTGCTCATAGGCTCAGAAGGCTAATTGATTATTAGAAAACCCTTGTGCAATCATGTTCACACATCTGAAAACAGTTTAGCTCGTTACAGAAGCTACAAAACTGACCTTCCTTTGAGCAGATTGAGTTTCTGGACCATCACATTTGTGGGGTCAATTAAACGCTCAAAATGGCCAGAAAAAAAGAACTTTCATCTGAAACTCGACAGTCTATTCTTGTTCTTAGAAATGAAGGCTATTCCACAAAATTGTTTGGGTGACCCCAAACTTTTGAACGGTAGTGTATATACTCTCCACAACACAACCAGGCTTATATTTAATATGCCACAAATTAATCCCACATAACAAACACCTCCCCCCTCCCGTCCATATAACCCGGCAATACAAATCAAACACCCGCACAACACACTCAATCCCACAGCCTCAAAGTCCTCCTGGTAAGAGTCTCTGTTGTCCCATCTCCACAAGCATGCGCATCCAACTCAAAGTCCTCCTGGTAAGAGTCTATGTTGTCCCAGTTCTCCACAGGCCAATGGTAAAGCTTGACTGTCATCGTTCGGGAATGTAAACAATGAAACACCGGCTACGATGTAGCCGCTACGTGTTTGTGTTGCTGCAGCCGTCCGCTAATACACCGCTTCCCACCTACAGCTTTCTTCTTTGCTATCTCCATTGTTTATTAAACAAATTGCAAAACATTCACCAACACAGATGTCCAGAATACTGTGGAATTTTGCGATGAAAACAGACGACTTAATAGCTGGCCACAACGGTGTCCCAAAATGTCCGCTACAATAAGTGACGTCACGCGCAAACGTCATCATACCGAGACGTTTTCAGCAGGATATTTCGCGGGAAATTTAAAATTGCACTTTACTAATCTAACCCGGCCGTATTGGCATGTGTTGCAATGTTAAGATTTCATCATTGATATATAAACTATCAGACTGCGTGGTCGGTAGTAGTGGGTTTCAGTAGGCCTTTAAGACTTTTTAAGACCCCGTGGATACCCTAATGAGACATTGTAGGTCATGGGTTATTGTCAATAATTATTGAAAACCTATTTTTTTGTATGTTACACAATCAAACACAATCAAAGTCCCCATATACCCAAAAAGGCTGAGCCAATGCATTTAAGGTGCAAAGACTGCATTTATTCATAGTGTTTAATGTCTTCAACACAGCAGACCACAAAGAACAAGCTATTTCCGCTGTATTTCGCCATGATTAGTAGAGTGTTTTCAATCAGTAAATGCGCTTCTCTGCTTTCTCTGAGATGATGGGAACTTACTCTCAGCTCATTTAAGTGTTGGAATATATTTGTCGTTCTCGTTCATGGTAAACTGTGTTCTCCCCCTCTTTTTTTTTGCACCTTGCATAAATCAAATTTGTGATAAATATATTGCAATACATGTAGATGACAGAGGAGTCTTGAAAACAGGGAGCGACACAACTAGACCTAATTTAGAAAACCTTTTTTTACTTTAGATGTTTTACCCTCTTCAAAATATATGCATTCTTATGGTAGGTTAATTGTAACCAAAAAAGACATTGTAAAAAAAAAAAAAAAAAAATCTAGAAAAAAATAAGGTTAAATAATGGTTACAAATTAAATTTGTTGTTACACACATGCAGAAGTTGCATGAATTCCAGGAGGACGCGTGTCTTGCACAACTGCAACAAACGTGTTGTCTATTCACAGTGTGAAGCTGGTTCTAAGATACTGAGTTTCTTGCATGTATCATTATCACTGGAAGACTAGAGGAAAAGGACTGGCTCAGAATGCTACACATACACCAAGCAGGACGACACAAGAAGCTAATCGCTGAAGCTTCAATGTAAATAGGGGTGATCGATCCAGATGTTGCAGAAGGTCCCCACATCTGCAGCCCCTTCCTTCCCAAGGTTTCTTCTTTTTACCAGCTCGGGCTTTTTAAGTTTTCCCTTGCCCGGATGTGGGTTCAGACCAGGGGATGTTGTTGTGGTTTGTGGTTTGTGAAGCCTTTGAGGCACTTGTGTTTGAGTGCTATATTATTAAATTGTGATTGATACCATCGTTTGCATAGTGTCAGTATATAAATGCCACCAAAGTGATTAGATAGGTATTTTTCTTGTTCTGAATATTAAAAAAAAACATTTTCGGGAACCACCCACCCCACCCGCAGGGACCCCAACGATGGAGATGGAACAACCAGCAACCGCCCTGTCGAGTTCCCCCCCTGAGGGAGGGGGGAAAATAAAAGAAAAAGATAATAAAATAAATAATTAAATATTTAAATACATTGATTAATAAATACATTAATAAATAAATAAATAATAATTGAATTGGGGGTTAAATCACCAAAAATGACTCCTGGGCGCGGCCACCGCTGCTGCCCACTGCTCCCCTCACCTCCCAGGGGGTGATTAAGGGTGATGGGTCAAATGCAGAGAATCATTTTGCCACACCTAGTGTGTGTGTGACAATCATTGGTACTTTGACTTTAACTTTAAGATCAGTAAGCAAATAAGGATGGGGATCAGTAAGTAATTAAAATCGGCGTTAAAAGGGCTAAGCCCTAGTCTTGCAAGACCAGACAGACTAACCTGGATTTAATACAAGAAAGCCTTTGACTCAGTGCCACACTCATGAATATTGTAATACTTGGCGCGGTACGTCAACAGGACACTAAGGGCCTTCATCAAGAACTCAATGGGGCTATGGAACACAACTCTAGACGGCAACCATTCACATAAACCACCAGCAAATGTATATTCCAGGAATTTACTGATCCACCTCACGAAAATCCACAGCAATAGGCCCTTTTTCTATTTGAAGTACCCCTTTTACCAAAAACTACTTGGGTAAAAGAAAGTTCCACGAGAGGCCACAAGGGTTCCTTGTACTGAACAGAGTCTTTTTTTTTTAGGAACTTTTGCAGGGTACCTGCATGCCGAAGAATGCTAACTGATGGAACACACTTGAAGTGCTTTACCAAAAGTATAGTGTTCAAAACTAATTTGCAGTGGAAAACTTGTTAACTTGTGGAGCCGCCTTTTGTACAAACTTTTTGATTTACGAACCACAGACCGAATAAAAATCGTCTTTGGTGTACAAACGTTTCATCCACCCAATGTGCGCCTCTCAGTGCAGCCATTTTGTGCCCGGCAGCACAGCCATTGTGGGCGGGCTTATCGACCTCTGAAAAGTGCCGCTGTTAACTACTGTGCTAAGTGTTACTTTGTGTGCTTTTTACATAGTTTTTTTTTAGCCTTTTTTCAAAAGTAATGGACAAGTGATGCGTGGTTTGAAACATTCAGGAAGTATCCACAGGGTTGTCGAAATTACTGTTGCGTTCGGGTCGCCACGAAGCAACGGCCGTGCGTTTCCAGGATGCGGAAAGACAGGAAGCGGCAGAAGCAGCGTGCAGGTTAGAATCTTTTAATCCCATTAACAAGGCATAAGTACAAATACAGTGTGTCGCTCAGAGGTGCACGGGAAGCCCAAGGCAAAAACCTAGTTTAGCATGATAAAGTGAAAAACATAAAACTGTAGCATAAAGCTAACAAACACACAAACTGTTGCCAACGGCGAAAAATGAACCAACAACCTAAGGCAGGGTGACACCAGTATATAAAGCTCTCTGATTACCGATCAGAAGCAGGTGAGCCTCCTGATTGCTAATCAGAGGCAGGTGAAGTTAATCAGCGCTCAACGTAACCAGAGGGTAAATAAAAGGAAGGAGCGCTGAAACTAAAATAGACCTCAAGTATAAGAAAAACTTTAACAAATACAAAACAAGACATGACAGGTCATAACATTTACCCTCCCTCTCCCAGATTCACCGATAAGGTAAAGTGGATTTAATTTTTTTTATTCCTAATCATTACAACGACCTGGCTGTTCAAGTTAAGGAGTTTTGTCATTTCAAACAGTGTGCGCACCATAGGGTGTGTGTGTGTGTGTATGTGTTAGTTGCATAAAAAGGGGAGAGTTCAGCTAGTTGTTGATGTTTGTTATTTATTTATGTTATTTGATGGTCTATCCGTCACCCCCGTGTTACCTTTGTTTGATATACTATTGTCAGGCTTGGTCAAAAATGGGACTCAGATGCAGAGTAGGGAACAACCTGGCAGGCTTTTATTTTGAAAGTTTCTTTTCACCTCCAGAGTCAGGGCAAATCAACATAGGCTATAACCTGACTAGTCGGCGAAAAAAGGTTCCACAAAAAGGAACAACCGAAAATCACTCCGAAAGGAGGAAACACAAAAACAATAACAAACTATACTTGACGCAGGATATAATCTATGAAATTGATCATAAACAAAAAACGCTCCAAAAGGAGGGAGAAACAATGGCTATAAAACTTCTACACTGTATCTTATCTAAAAAAAAAAGGTTAACAAAAGGTGTCACTCAAAAAATTGAGGAAAAGGAAGAACTGTAAGAAAAAACTGAAAACTCACCACTTCGGCTACAAAACTAAATAACCAAAAAGAGAAAACTCAAAATATCAACAAGGGAATTCAGGATCAATATATTCAAACAAGAGACGAGGCAAGGCTTTGACGGGATGCTAGAGAGGCACGAACAAACGAGACAATCCGGCACAGAACAAAGGGAGGCGTGGGCTTATAAGACACATGAGGGTAATGGGGAACAGGTGGAAACAATCAGGGATCAGGGATGACGTCAGACTGATGACACAAAAGGAAGGGCAAGTGACCTGAAACGAGCAGGGAGTTACTTTTCAAACTAAAACATGCAATTCACAAGCCAGAAAAAAACCAAGACAAGACATCCCTCACCGCGGTGTGACAACTATAGTATATTGTACTGTGTATTACTGTATATGTATGTATCCCGTTTACAGGAAGAGCATTTAAGTTGTTTATACGGTGACAGTCAGGACCTGCAACAATAGCAATATATTGTGTTTTAAAAAGGACAAACTTTGACTAAAATATGGAATTTTGTCCAGGCTTGAACCCATAATTCTTTTTTACTGTATTTTTCGGGCCATAGGGCGCACCGGATTAAAAGGCGCACTGCCGATGAGCGGGTCTATCCAGGTCTATTTTCATACAAAAAGCGCACCAGATTATAGAATAGAATAGAAAGTACTTTATTGATCCCTGGGGGAAATTCAGCACCACAGTTCGCTCACAATAGACAATAATAATAATAAATAATAATAAATAATATAATACATATATATATATAATATGTTATATATAATATATGAATAATATAAATATATTTTACATTTAAGTGCAGTCAAGGAACATGTGCATTATACAGTCTGATGGCTTTAATAAGACACATTAAACATATTATATATATCATATTATGATTTTTTACTTAAAACACAATCTTGTGGTCCACATAACATTTAAAGGTGGTTCTTTGGTAAAAATGTTGCATAGATTATGTTTTACAGATCATCTTCAAGTAGTTTTCTGTGCGTCTCTTCAGGATGCGCCATTTTGTGGGCCTTACCTACGTGGCTCACCTTCGACAGCGTCTTCTCCCCGTCATCTTTGTTGTAGCGGTGTAGCGTGCAAGGACGGGGGTTGAAGAAGTTCCAAAAGATGGAGCAAACTGTTTTAATGACATTCAGACTTTACTTAAATCAATAACGGAGCAGCATCTCCTCATCCCTGGCTCAATTATGCAACATCAACGCCGTAAATGTGTCCCGTGAAAAACCATTCGACCGGAATCCTCTAATAACTATAAAGTTCCGTGGGTGAATAATGTAAACTCACTACAGTTTTTAGTGCTTTGATGGCTAGTCTACTGACAGATATAAGTAAGAACTTTACGCTACTTTACATTAGAAATAGCAACAGTGGAAGATGAATTCCCCATAAGAATGTAGAGAAAAAGAAGAAGCTTATGACTACGGTGTCGCCATGGACTACAATAGCGGACGCGCGCACATTTTCAGGACTCATGGAGATCCCAAATACACATCAGCAGGTACCAGAAGGTAAGAAAAGTTGGTTTTGCATAATTTTGCGAAACAGAACGCCAGATATGTCTGCTAATAAGTGCCATTTTGCAGCCCTTATACACACACCAAAATAATACTCATATGTTTAATGCGCCGACAAGCCATCAAGCGGTGCGGCTTCATAGCTTACCAAAGTCATACTAAAAACATTTTGACAGATTTTTGAGTGCCGTGTGTAATGTTCTATATCAGAGGTGTCAAACGTATGGCCCGAGGGCCGGATCAGGCCCGCAAACAGGTTTTATCCGGCCCGCGGGATGAGTTTGCTAAGTATAAAAAATAACCTGAAATTTTTGAATGAAAGTAACAGCTGTTCTAAATGTGTCCACTGGATGTCGCAATAGCAATTCTTTGTATCTTTGTAGATGATGCTACATATGTACAAAATAAACCACATGATGTTAGTACATCAGTCGAGGAAAATTATCAAACTACATAAATAACATCCTGTAATTTGATTTTGATATTTTTTTTATCTTGATAGATTGAAAAGGAACACCAATGAGTTGACTGATGAACATTATCACATAATATATTCGGAAAATATAAATAACGACAAATTAACCGTAACATGTAAGTGTAAAAAAAAACCCAACAACATTATGATTTGTACATTTTCAGAATGCGCTTGTTCTATTTTTTAACAAAGAAAACAATATGAAGTTGTCTTTATTTTTAAGTTATCGTGAAGTAATTTTATCAGTCCGGCCCACTTGGGAGTAGATTTTTCTCCATGTGGCCCCCGATCTAAAATGAGTTTGACACCCCTGTTCTATATCCTACATGGTTTACTAGCGTCATCTTGCAATTTAGACATTTCTCTTATGTATGGCTGCCATCTACTGGTCACACTTATCATTACACCATGTACCAAATAAAATTGCTTCGAGGTCGGTAAGCACAACCAGAATTATGCTGTACATTAGACGCTGGGGCACTGTCGATTTTTGAGGAAATGAAAAGATTTTAAGTGCGCCATATAGTCCGAAGAAAAATATGGTACATTGTTTCTTATGGGGAAAATTGCATCAATATGTAAACTTTTCTATTTTAAAAACCAATTAGGTTCGTAAATCGAGGTTGGACTGTATGAATTTTTACAAGCTTTATTCCGATACGTAAAGCTATGAAAAGTTTAAAGAGGATACTTTGATACTTTGCTCGCTCTGCCTAATAATTAATTAAGCTGAGAACTTATAGGCAGGCACACAATAATGCTGCTCATGAAGCGTGTAAAGCCTTCACCCGTGTTATGTGTAACCGAGCGTACACGTACAAAAACTGGAAATGACGCAATACATTATCATTTATATGCCAGATAATATTGTGATATATATTGTTAGGCCATATCACCCATCCCTATAGTGGATGTTGAACAGGCAACTTGGACTCTGCCAGTAATGTTTTTAAACCACATTACTGATTTTGGAAATTGTTTATGCCGTATTACTATCACTTTTAGACTCTTAATAATCTACTTGCTACTAATCATGGCAGCGCTAGAATAGACAGTGTTTAGGAGACTTCAAAGTGACGGCTGGAAACAACTGAGTCTGTGGAAGAATAGAAGAAAAACTGGTGGATTCAGGTAGGATAAACGGTAAAACAAATTTGTGAAAAGTTGAAGAAATTTTAATTTAAGATGATTAACAGTCACAGTGGATCTGATTGCCAGAAAGGACCCAGTTTTATTGAATGAAGATATATGCCCAAACAGAGGAAGCAGTAAACGAGTGGAATTAAGGTAAATCATATCAAATATTCACTATAAGTGTATTCCAAGGCACGCCATTTGTTTAGTTAGCCTCCAGCTAAGTAAACCAAATGCTAATACTACCAGGCTGAAGCTAAATCCATTGGAGTTGTTTGTGTTGTTGCCGCTAGTCACTGACATTGATTCTTCATATATTGTTAATTACAGCTGAGATGGACCATAAGAACTTGTCTGACCCTCAAGAATTCATCATTTACGAAGAAGACGACTTTCTGAATGTTTTGCAGGCCACTGTGGACAAGCATTTAGACTTGGAGTCGCCAACCCGTTGATCGAGCCCAATAACGCGCAGACCTCAGCATTTTCTTCTTCAGTCCGTAGTAGGTGCAGACAGCCTCTCCTTCTTTGTCGCCGCAGTTTGGTTATGCAATTCTTGATATGGTCAAACATTCTATGTCATGGGCTGCTAGTCAGGGCAAGAAGTCGTCACAGCTTGATGGCATAGCGCCATGTTCGCCTCCTTGTTGGCCATATGGGTGGTTCGATTGCGGATACTAGCCTTGGCATTGGTGTTCACAAGCCGGTGGCCTAGAGGGCACTTGGCCTGGCGACCCGTCACCAACTCGTCCCTACACCCTCCCGTGAATTTGAACTTGTTTTGTTTCTAGGGATGCCTGGAAGGGGGTTGGGTGGTAGTCTCATGATCTGTAAAACAGGTTGTGTCTTGTTTTGTGTTAGGTATAGGTTTCCTATGTTTAAAAGTATTTTTCGGTTTCAGCGCTTCTTCTACTGTTTAAATTCTGGTTACTGTAGCACTGATTAATCTCACCTGTGTCTGATTACTGTTTAGAAGGCTCACTTGCTCTTGACTGCGAATCAGAGTTTAAATGCAAGTGTCACCCTGCTTTCATTCCAGGTCCCTTGTTCACATTATGTGACATTTTGCGTTTGTTCCGTCCATTCTTATTATTAGTTATTTTCCTAGCTTCATGCTACTACCTCGGTTCTAGGTTATTCATGCAATGCTAAACATTGCTAGGTTTGCTTTTGAGCTTCCTGTCGCATCCTGGGAAACGCGACCCCTGCGACGACGCAACCAGAACGCAACATCTTTCATTACTAGTACACTAAGTGGTTCATGAGCCTATTTGAGTGTACTTTTAGTTTCATATCAAGGAATGGTAATTGACTTGCTACTGAAGCAGTATGCTGTGTATACTTATTAAGACATTGTTGTATAATTGTTGGTCGTGCCACTCTCACAGGACAGAGTGACTGTGTGATGGGTGATGAGCCAAGATGACGTCAACAAGGAATCGTCGAACAAAAAGCTTTATTTTTTTCAGCGAGCCTCAGACTGGAACTGCAGCTTCCAGGAGAAAGAGTATGGGCCTGATTACTCTTCCGATGTCCTCTTGGACCACTGTCCTTAAATACCTTTTACACAAAGACACTTACTCTTCGTAGTTCTAGCCTTGGGGCCGGCCAGTTTGGACAACACACAGTTTGTTTGTACAAATGCAGACAGCACCTGGGTGACCTCCAACCCCTGATCTCTACTCCTACCGGTGGGGGCTCGTATCTGATGTCTACACTTCCTCCTAAAATCCAGCTGCTGCTATCCTTCAAGTTCCACAATGTCCTGGGGGCAAAAGCAAACACTCTCTGGGGATCTTTGTTTGACATCTGGACCTGAAGCTATCTAAGGGCATATTTCCTTAATAGGATAATCTAAAGGATTCTGTGACCAAATACAAATACATGCTAGTTCACAATCGTATAAGAAAATGGTACACAATATAATTTACCACAACATCTTTCAGTACTGGTACACTAAGTTAAAGTCTGCTAGTATTAGGAAAATAAATATATACTTAATTGTTATTTGTGTTTCATTGTAATATTGAAGTACTGTAAACATATACATGGTGCCCAATACTTGTACATGTTTTGTATGATTTTTTTGCTTTTTCAATCATTACAGACCCGAGCAGAGCAAAGTTGTGTTTGTGTATCTGTGTGCTCAAACAACTCCCTCTAAAGCAGTGGTTCTTAACCTTGTTGGAGGTACCGAACCCCACCAGTTTCATATGCGCATTCACCGAACCCTTCTTTAGTGAAAAATAAAATGTTTTTTTTTTTTTTTCAAATTCAAGAAAAAGTTATATGTTTTTTTTACTGGTGCACAAAATGAACCGTGCATGAACATCACCTTGTTCAAAGAACAAAACCAACACAGTGCATGAACTCACAACAAATTACACACCTTACACACATTACCATGAATTGATTAACGTGGACCCCGACTTAAACAAGTTGAAAAACTTATTGGGGTGTTACCATTTAGTGGTCAATTGTACGGAATATGTACTGTACTGTGTAAACTGTATTGTTTCATATAATGTATTCTCTTCCTTTGCAATCTGCTAGTAAAAGTTTCAATCGATCAATCAAACAACCTGCAAATCAAATGGAAAATTAGAGGGAACATTGTTTGGGGGTATCCATAATAGATAGATAGATAGTATTTTTTTGATTCCTTCAGGAGAGTTCCGTGGATAGGGAGAAGTTTTTATTTACACGATAAGTCGGATGTGTCTTTACCTCCGTGGCGGAGGCTCCGCCGAACCCATAGGGTTCGATCGAACCCAGGTTAAGAACCAATGCTCTAAAGTAAATTTGTAAAGCAAATTTATCTACATCAACAATATGATTTGCCTGGGTAGCTGGACAGGACAAAAAACAAACAAAAAAATCTCCCTTTTTAAAGTGACAAAACATACATGGCAGGCACACATTTCAATCCCAGCGTACACCACAGTTATGCACATCGCAAAAATTAATGCCAGACCAAGGCCAAGACCAGGGTTGTAGGGTTCAAAACAATTGGTGACCACTGTTGTAAATGCTTGGAAAGAAAGTCTTTAAACACTTCACTGCCTTTTTGTGTGAAACTCAAGCCACTTTATTTTTAATTTATCTTGTTTTTTCAAACCACACACACCACCACACCAACCTCTCCAGGAACTAAAGGTTCCAGGAAGGGGTAGTAATGTGTTATTTGGCTTAGTAAATTGTGGCAAAGACATCACAACTACCTGAACGCATCATAATTGTCTATCTTTGGGACCTCACACATAAATGGCAACCATGATCCTCCATGATCAAATAGTCAGGAGACTTAAAGGTCACCGAGTGGGAAGGACAAGATGCACATCACCACGTCATCAGAAAACCTGCTGGTGTAATAAGCTGACCAAAGAAGAAGAAGAAGAAAAAGAATGCTCCTTACAATGTATGCACAGCTTCACCCACAATTCACGCTTGTGGCCGGTCAAGTATTCTGAGTATTTCAACTAATCAGGTTGCGGGTAATTCACAGTGTCCTCTTACTACAATTAAGCTGCCATATTGTCCCACAAACAATCAGGTTGGAGCATTTAGACCAGGTGTGTCAAACTCATTTTAGCTCAGGGGCCACATGGAGGAAAATCTGTGCACACGCGGGCCGGACTATTAAAATCATGGCATTAAAACAAAAAAATAAAGACAACTTCAGATTGTTTTGTTTGTCTTACTTTGGCCAAAAATAGAACAAACACATTCTGAAAATATTACAATAAAAATATAGAAAAAAATACCGGCAGCGGTGAAGTTTAGATCTATGAAGGAAAGAAGAAAGTGAATGAATGTTTATAACTGAATACATTTACATATGCATACTTTTTTTTTCTTCTTTTGTGTTATTTTTTTTAATGAATTAAGTAACGTTTAAGACAACCTTTTTCCAAAACACAATATAGAATGTGAGATATAACAGGATAATGCATACATTTATCTTTTGTTTTCAAAACTGTTACAAAAAAGTGGAACACCAAGAATTTACTGTGGGACCCCATTTTTTATGACTTAATGGGGTCCAAACAACATGGGGCTGCTACTAAAGCCCCGAACTAGCCGCAGACACCCGGCCAAATACATCAGATATTTTGATTTTGCAGATGACATTACCATCCAACTCGTTGGTAGATGCCGAGGCCCTTCTCCATGCTCTAGAGCAGGGGTAGGGAACCTATGGCTCTAGAGCCAGATGTGGCTCTTTTGATGACTGCATCTGGCTCTCAGATAAATCTTAGCTGACATTGCTTAACACGATAAGTAATGAATAATTCCGCTGGTAAACACAGTGTTAAAAATAACGTTCAAATTATAACCATTCTCATACATTTTAATCCATCCATCCGTTTTCTATCGCACTTGTTCAAGAAGTCGAATTAATGGTAAGAAATATTTATTTTTATTATTGGTTAGCTTCAGAATAACAATGTTATTAAAAAGAATAAGAGACTTATTATATTCTAAAAATGTTGGTCTTACTTAAAAATGCACACAATTAGTTGTTTTCAGTGTTAAAAAATATTATATGGCTCTCACGGAAATACATTTTAAAATATTTGGCTTTCATGGCTCTCTCAGCCAAAATGGTTCCCGACCCCTGCTCTAGAGGATGCTGCTAACTGAGTTGGTCTCCACTGCAACAACTCCTTGAACACAGAATTTATCTCAACCGAAACTGCTGTACAACTGTCCTCCAAAATCTGGAGCCCCACTCAAGCAAGTTGACGATTTTAAGCACCTCGGTTCCTGGATCATGGATTCCGGTAATGACTTCCGTACCAGGAAAGCACAAGCCTGGAAAGCATGTAATAAAATGTACAGCATATGGCACTCCAATCTGCCCAATTCACTCAAGGTAGACCTCTTTAAGTCTACCATCGAACCCATCCTCATGTACAGCTCCGAGACCTGGACCCTCAAGGAGTGCCTTCCCAAACGCCTTGAAGGTTGCTATACCAACGTGCTTCGAAGGGTTCAAGGCTTGTCGTGGCAGTCCCATCCATCCCACCTTGGACCAAATATACGGCAACCTACCTCGAGCAAACACCCGTCTGAGCCAACGTCGCGCCCAGTTTGCTGGTCACTGCTTCCGTGCGAAGACGGAGCTGATATCACAGCTCCACCTTTGGAAACAATCTACCAAGGGCCGCCTCACCTACCCGGAAGCATCGCACGGGACAATGGGATCCTTGTTTCAGAGCTGGGCTCTGCCATGGGTGACCCCGACTGCTGGGGGAGGGTTGTGCAAGGTCTCTCGGCTACGGCCGCATATTGATGATGATGATGATGATGGGACCCCATTTTGAATATTTCTAGGGCCAACACTGATGTAGTATTGTTGCATGCAAAACAGCAGTAGGCGGCTAAGGCCTGGGGGCCGGTTCTAATACTAATCAAATATCATCCCGGGGGCAATAGATAATTCATTGACATTGACACCACTGATTTAGACAGAAGACAAAGTAGGATTTACTTTTTTTTTAAGAAAAACATTTTCTGTGGTGTGCATGGGGCGCACATAATGTTGATATACATTACCTAGAGCAGGGGTCACCAACCTTTTTGAAACCAAGGGCTACTTCTTGGGTACTGATTAATGCGAAGGGCTACCAGTTAGATACACACTTAAATAAATTGCCAGAAGTAGCCAATTTGCTCAATTTACCTTTAACTCTGTTATTATTAATAATTAATGATATTTATCTTTGTGGAAACACTGATCATCTTAATGATTTCTCACAATAAATATATATAGAAACAGATAAATATCAATATGCAACACTTTATTTTTATATTTTCTCTAAGTGCACATTTTTCAAATTGAACATTTTCAAATGATCACTTCTAAGACAGTCTTGTGAAATCACAATATCCCATTTTAACTAGCTAGCCACTAACATTTTTTAACAAATCATGAATTACTTTGCACAATGTTTGTACAAATAATAACTCATGTAAAATACAAAAGTAAACTCTCAAATTTTTAAATCATGTCACACTTTGAACTGGACACCAAATCTGTTATCTGTTTCTTTGTCAGTTAGTGGGAAGCCTGGCATTGCATGCTGTTAACTAGTGTGTTGTACTCTGGTGTGTAACTTGACACTGCAACTCTGAGTGAGTCTTGCAGATGTGCATCAGTGAGGCGTGTTCTGTGTTTGTTCTTGATGAAGTTCATGTCAGAAAAGGCTGATTCACAAAGATAAGATTTTTCCTCATTGTTTGCGGAACCTTCTTAATCTTTTGGACATATTTTCACAGCAATCTGGCCTCAAGCTTAATTATGATAAATGTAAAATGTTAAGGATCGGAAATCTAAAGGGCACGTCCTTTCGAATGGAATGCAAAGTGCCTGTTTTGTGGACAGATGGACCAGTTAACATACTTGGTGTTGTTGTCCCAGAAAATCTGGAAGATCTAGGCTCAGTAAATTATGATAATCGACTAAGAAAGCTGGACAAAATTATGCAACTATGGAAAGGGAAATCCCTAACCTTGTATGGTAAAATTTCTATTGCCAACTCGTTAATTATTCCTCAATTTATTTATTTGTTTTTGTCATTACCAGCTCCATCACAAAACTTTTTTAAGATTTATGAGCGGAGGGTCTTCGATTTTGTCTGGAACGGCAAACCAGAAAAGATTAAAAGAAAGGTTTTGTACAAAGAGAATGAATATGGGGGCCTGAAACTTCTCAACCTTGAAGCTATGTGTCTGTCTTTAAAAGCATCAATTGTTCCAAAGATGTATTTAAACATTGAGTGGTACACAAATGTCCTGTTGGACAAAAAACATGTACTGTATCAAAATAAAATTGTATCCTTTTTTACAAGTGATCCCCTCCCAGAGAGTCTGCTGGGAAACATGGCGGGGTTCATAAAGGAAACAATCCACTCATAGTGGTGTTTTCAATTTTATGTGCCAGAAAAAAGAGACCATATTTTGCAGCAGTTAATATGGATGAACTCTAATATTGTAATGGATGGAAAGCCTTTCTTTTGGAAAAATATGTTTGAAAGAGGAATCATTTTTGTCAATGATATTATCAATGAGAATGGTAAAATTATGAAGTATGATGAATTTAGAGCTATGTATGGTGATGCTTGCTCAAGCTTTTCATTTGATCAACTAACTGGAGTAATTGGGAAAAGATGGAAACAAATAATTAATTATGGAACTACTAAATTATTAGTTTGTAAACCTCTAATAAGAAATTCTAGTTGGCAAAAAGGAACTAAAATAAATAGAAAAATATATAATTTTTATTTAATAAAGAAATCTTTGAAGGCTGCCTCATACAACACAAATGGAAAATGGGAGGACTTTTTTGACTGCCCGTTGCCATGGGATGCCATATTCAAACTAATCTATAAAACCACTATCGCTGTGCAAAATCGTTATTTTCAAATTAAAATTATTTATAACTTCTTATCCCCAGGGAAAATGTTAAAATTATGGAATATGACAGAGTCAGATGATTGCCGATTTTGTTGTCAGGAGCCTGAATCCACCCTGCATTTGTTTTGGTATTGTCATATTGTATCTTTGTTTTGGGTGGAAGTTGAAAAAATGTGTTTAAGGATTGGTTTGTTTATGAAGCTTAATGTGGTTTCTGTTATTTTAGGAGAGTTCATTGACAACCATGATTTAGTCAATTTAATTATAGTACTCGGTAAAATGTTTATTTTCAGGCCAAAAACAGATATTCACTTAGTATTACTTTCTTTAAAACATTTATTGAGTATTTTCTAACTTTAGAAAGTTACATGGTTGAAAACGATAATGATGCCAAAAAACATTAAAAAAAAGATGAGAAGTCCTCAAAGGCTTATTTTGAAAGTATAATTATGTTTATAGATTATATGATATCTGTTGTTGTGTTCCCTAATTTGAGTGACCTGGACATAATCTGGACTGTACATAAATGCTTATTTTGAAAATGTAATTTTGTTTATAAATTATATGCAATCTGTTGTGTTCCCTAATTTTTTTCTGTGTACATGAATGAAGGTGTGTGTTGCTGAGTTGGACATTGGACATTATCTGGACTGGGCCTGGTTTAAAAAACCCTTTAAACAAATCTAATTTCATTGACAACCTGGTCTGTTGAAGATAAGGCCCTTTTTTAAAAAATAAAATAAAATAAGATAAATAAATAAAAAACATTTTCTTGGATAAAAAAGAAAGTAAAACAATATAAAAATAATTACATAAAAAATAGTAATTAATGAAAATGTTAGTGGACCAGCAGCCTATACAATCATGTGTGCTTCAGGGACTGTGTCCCTTGCAGATGTGTTGTCTATGTTGTGGGAACCAGAATATTGGTAGCAGAAAGAAATAACCCCTTTTGTGTGAGTGGGTGTGGATGAGTGTGCATGGGGGAGGTTGTTTGGGTTGATGCACTGATTGAAAGTGTATCTTGTGTTTTTTCTATGTAGATTTAATTTAAAAAAAAAAATAAAAAAATAAAATATATATATTTTTAAATTTTTTTTTTAATTTTTTTTTTTTTTCAGAACAGGCCCGCGGGCGACTCATCTGGTCCTTACGGGCGACCTGGTGCCCGCGGGCACCGCGTTGGTGACCCCTGACCTAGAGAGTTCGGAAGGAGCAAAACCCGTTTCCAAAACTGAACACATACTAGGGCAGGGGTGTCAAACTCATTTTAGATCGGGGGCCACATGGAGAAAAATCAACTCCCAAGTGGGCCGGACTGGTAAAATCACGGCACGATAACTTAAAAATAAAGACAACTTCAGATTGTTTTCTTTGTTTAAAAATAGAACAAGAACATTCTGAAATTGTCCAAATCCTGTTTTTTTTTGTTTTTTTTTACAATTACCTGTTGCCGTTAATAATATAGATACTTTATTTGTTGTTATTTATATTTTCTGAATAAATTATGTAATAATGTTCATCAGTCAACTCACTGGTGTTAATGTCCAATCTATCAAGATAAAAAAATGCTATCAAAATCAAATTACAGTATGTTATTTATGTAGTTTGATCATTTTCCTTGACTGATACTGTCATAGGTGCCGATCTACATTTCTGCCAGTGGGTGCTCGGTGTGTGTGTATTAAAATACCGTACGTTTGACACTCCTGACCTAGTGGTAGGCCAAAGAAACAATATTTTATCACAACATCCGGTTTCGGTTTCTAATTAAGAAGACCAAATTTTCGGTGCATCACTTGTCAATAGTGCCCGAATAATAGGCACTATTACACATGTTCAGTGGCCTTGTGGTTAGAGTGTCCGCCCTGAGATGGGTAGGTCGTGAGTTCAAACCCCGGCCGAGTCGTACCAAAGACTATAAAAATGGGACCCATTACCTCCCTGCTTGGCACTCAGCATCAAAGGTTGGAATTGGGGGTTAAATCACCAAAAATGATTCCTGAGCACGGCCACCGCTGCTGCTCACTGCTCCCCTCACCTCCCAGGAAGTGAACAAGGGGATGGGTCAAAAGCAGAGGACGAATTTCACCACACCTAGTGTGTGTGTGACAATCATTGGTACTTTAACTTTAATACAAAGAATTGCTATTGTGACATCCAGTGGACACATTTAGAATAGCAGTTTCTTTCATTCAAAAATTTCAGGTACATTTTCATACTTGGCAAACTCATCCCGCGGGCCGGATAAAATTGTCCGCGGGCCTGATCCGGCCCTCGGGCCGTACGTTTGACACCCCTGTACTAGGGAATACGTCTTTGCTGGATCAAAACTTGTGGGAGACCACGTTTTTATCTGAATGTGAAGAACAACAAGCAAAAGGCTGCTTGTTCCAAGGTTAGTTCAGTAATTGACTGAAAGGCACGTTGAAGAAATCCATGGTTGCAGCATTATGTCCATAAATACAAAGGATTACACAATTTACTTTCTCTAGTAGCTTACAGAAGAAACATATTGTTAAGGTAGCTTGTGGTGGAACATAACACTTTTTACTAGATATGCAACGATTTATTTTACCAAAGATTCGATTCAATTTGATATTTGTGGTTGCCAATACGATTGAGGTACAATTTTATCTTTTTGCAACGATTGATCAGAAACGATTCAGTGAGTTAAAATCGATTCAGTAACTTTTTAGCAAAAATATCAACCGGTGTGACTTAAATAAATACTGGATACTTGATACTGCAGGTGAAGTTTCCTATATTACTGATAGTTCTTGTAAGGGAATTATGTATACATGGATACATACAAGCATGTAAACAACAATTAATGGCTAATTCATTCACATCTTATTTGAATGAAGTGCAACCAACACTTTGGGTCAATTAACAAGAAAGATTTGCTGCTCACAATTTAAACATTCAAGGACATTTCAGTAAAAGTACAGTAACCGATATTTTAACAGTAGATATACCTGCTAAACAAAGTTCCCCGACTAAGCCATACAGTATTTGTCCTCCGCCCTGGCGTCGGCGATGAAGGACAGCGTCCCAGGTGTGCGTTGATGGTGTTGGCCCACTGCTTCTTAATTTCCATAGCCTCCTTCAACCATCTCTTCTATTAATTTGTTTCCCATGAAATGTCTTCTCCTTGAGTTACGGAAGTCAGTGCGTTGCCGTAACTTTCTTCGCTGTCACTTTTGTTGTGTCGATCGAATCTTCTGTGGCTTAAAGTTGTTGCAGCTTTATATTATTGTGTTATGTTGCTTGTTTTTGTTTTGGATTTTGTAATCATGCTGTTGCCGAAAGTTTTTGTAGTGTAATCTGTGATATTGTATTTTGGCGTTTGCCTTTGTTATGTATGACCTGTTTTGTCCACCGTAGGCATCCGCCATTTTTGTTTTGATGACGCCACATACGGGCAAACAGACTTAACGTTTAACATCCTTATTATTAAAAGTGCTAAACTTCACATAAAGTCTGCCGTTCGTAAATCCAATGTTTCCTTTTTCTATTATCGATAAAATTGACCAACTCCCTTTGTTAAAAAGATCTTGGATCGATACCTGTCATGATCCGTTGCCATGATCATGTTTGTTTAGTTTTTGACTCCCTCAGTTTCTGTTTTGAGCACCTCTGGGGTTGTGTTTTGGTTACCATGGGTGCTGATTAGTTTCACCTGCCTCTGATTAGTGTTCAGGACGCTCACCTACTTCCGGGCGCTAATCAGAGATCTATTTATTCCTGCTTTTCGCCACACCAGGTTTCTTATTTGCTTCCACGCAACAGTTACGACGTTTATTTCTATGATTCCTGAGCTAAGCTTTGCATTTTGTTTGCCTGTTTTTATGCTAAGCTTTCGCGCTAGCTATTTCCTTAGCTTTTCTTCCCGTACGATCGGCACACTGGTTTTATTTGTTTTGTATCCTGTTTGATTACTGCAAATAAATCAGTGTCTCACCTGCACCTTGCCTCTGGAGTTTCCGTCTGCATCCTGGGAGAACGATCCGTGCTTCACCATGCGACCATGCCGTAACAGATACCTATCTTCCGGAAGGCCGACTTGCTGAGCACAGATTGCTATATTTGAAATTTAGGGATATAAATTGATTAATCATTACACCCCTACTTTTAACTTCTCTCCTTTAATGTGGCTATCTAACATTGTTGATAACAATGATGGCCTCAGGAATCCTCTATTTTTTTTCCTCATGTACTTTGAATCTGCAATCTATGTGGTCGCAGATTTTTTGGGCATTGACTGTCAGCACGTTGCATCTGGACGCACTTCGCAATTTCTGCCTTTTGAAACACAAACATCATGTATGTAGCCTTGGATACAATTGTTTAGTCCCCTTTTAAGTGATTGCTGCCACAGATTTTCAGCATCAGGTTTGAAAGATTTGCAAATTTTGTCTGAGGTTCCTGCAAATGATTGCTGATCGTCCCCCATCTTTGACAACAATAATTAAGCGAGCGTCCAGATTAACTTTTTTTAAAATTTTTTTTTACTATTTATTGATCTTTTAGTTATATTGTGTATAGATTTAGGGAATTTGAGGGTAACAATTTCAAATGGTCTCATTTATAGTCAAAAATATTGTTTGCTTTTGTTTACTTAAGGTAGTTTTCACTATTGCCTTAGCTTTGCTTAAACACTTGTACATAAACATTTTTTATTATTTTGTTGATATTGTTATCGGATGTATATTTTGTCAGTTTATTAATAACATATATTCTTGCATATAATCTTTACCCTGTGATTTGATCTGACTATAATCATAAATTAACGGCACAAAATCCTGAAATAATCTTGCCAATTTTAAATGCATTGCGTCATTCCTGCCCACTTCTATATCTTATTTGTAACTGTAAATACCCATGTATCACTGCCTAAAATAAATATGCCCATGCTGGGAGGTGTTGTTTAGACACCCGGTGACGAAGAAGTCTGGTTCACAAGGCGCTGTGTGGCGATGAAGCACCACAGTGGGGAGCTAAGTGATGATTTAGATCACACCTCTTCCCACATTAGCCTGGGCTCAGACCCAAGCGTTGCTGACCAGGCTCTGCACTGCGAACGTACACGTCACGTAGCGCCCATTCATGCAGGCTGTGCCCGGTAACATTGGTCCAATGCCCATGACAGACTGATGGTGACACGCAGGACCCCAACATGAGGGACATCTTGTTCCTCCCTGTGGAGAGTGCCATGATGGTTGAGTCATACGTCAGTATGGCCCATGATGGCGGAGCCTCCCACCCAACTTTAGCGTTGGAAATCGAGCAGACGTCACCGATTGTATTCCCCACAGTTTACCATGATGTCCTTTGTGTTCGTCATATGAAGCCCCCAAGCGCCTTTATCTCTTTACCACCCTCTGGTTGGGCATTACGGTGGAGCAATAGCAGGCTTAAGGAACCATTAAAGTTATGGAAGGAGAAAATCACAAACAGCCTGTTAAGTGTTGCTACAGTAAAATCAACAAGAAACATCTTAGTTATGTGGTAAGACATGAACACCATAATGATTTTAAGCAACACAATGTGAAAATAAACACTGTACTGTATACTTATTTGTTTTGTTTTGTTAACCTCCCAATACCCTGGAACATTTTGCTCGAAAAATACATATTAGAACTGAAGTAAATAAAGGTTTTCTCTGCATCTACAACAGACCTGGGTAAATCAAAGCCTGGGGGCCGCATGCCGAACAATTTTTTTAGAACTTTAAGATGGAAACTGTAGCTGCCATTATGATGTGCAGTGATGTTTTCAAATTACCGTAAATCTTGAACTATACAAATTATTTTAATGGTTGGAATCTGCGCCTTTGCATGATATACTAGTTACTATGGTAACCTACGTCACAGCACTCAGACGAGGCACAATGCAGTATGGGTGGGGACCGGTTCCACAGAGTGTTTCCAGAGCAGCCAGCCTGAAATGCGGGTGTCAGGGACAGACGCGGGAGGAGATTTTTTACAACAAAGTTCTAAGCATTAGGATGTATCAGATTGTAGGTGGGTTTTTTTTTTACCCTTCGCGTTCATATTTCGCTGTGTTTGTTGCATTTTTGTTGAGTTTCGCTTGATTGTAAAATATGTAGATCGAGAGGGAGTGTGACGTTCATATGTTGTCAATATTCAGTGTTTTATTGTTCATAGTTGATATTGTAAATCCCACATTCTCATTCAGTAAACATTTTTAAATTCCATTCCGTGTTTTAACACGGTCTGCCATAAAGTTTTTAACATTCAATCAGACATTATTGTGAGGTTTTGTATTAGTGTTCCTAAAATTAGATATATCAGCCCCCAGACACATTTTTTTCCTCTAAATTTGGCCCCCCGAGTCAAAATAATTTCCCAGGCCTAATCTACAAGGATCACATCAGGAGTGTCCAAACTTGTGTCACTGAAAAAATTAAAGGAGGGGTGACCATTTTGCCATTGTTCACGCTGTAGGTCAACTACATTTTTTTGCCCATATGTGACCTGTATCTGATTTTTTTATGTCGGTGAACACTGCAATTCCACATTTTTCATATACGATCCAGGCCTTTTGTATGTGAAAATAAGTCGTAAATATGAGTAAATAAGTCGTCCCTCAGGTCAGCTGATCAGCTGATCCTGGAGGTACCCAAATCAAAGCGCAAGCTCAGAGGGGACAGAGCCTTCTCTGTTGCGGGTCCCAAACTCTGGAACGATCTCCCTCTCCATGTGAGACAGGCCCCTTCTTTGGCTACTTTTAAGACCCTTCTTAAAACCCATTTTTATTCACTGGCTTTGAACCCAGCATGAGACTTTAAACAGTTTTTAACTTTTTTAACTGTTTTTAACTTTTTAACTGCTTTTTATCTAAAACATTGTTCTTAGGGTAATTTGTATTTGCTTTTTCAATGTGTATTTTACTTCTGTTTTAAATGTTATTTTTTAGTCTGTCCTTTGCCTCTATTTCTTTGTGGTGTACAGCCCTTTGTTCTTCAACTGTGGTTGTTTTTAAAGGGCTTTATAAATAAAGTTGTTATGGTATGGTATGGTATATATGCGATGCGTCGTCAATGTGAATGCTCAGGTCGCATTCATCCGACTGGAACGTCATCAAAAAACAATAAGCGTCTTAGGTTACACAATAAACAGTTGACAACGGAGCAGAAGGCACGTGAAAATGGTATGTTTGCCAAGGATTCTCTCTTGGCACGTGGTGTAGGCGGTCACGTTGCTTCCCTCCGTTTCTCCCTGCTTGCTCTTTATGGCCCAGTTTACACTGCACACCAAATCTGAAGTGACACAGATCTGTTTTTTTTGCCAGTATAAACGCTCCAAACTGCTTCAAAGCTGATCTTTTGGCATCAGATTCAGGCCACATCCGGAGGTAGTCCTGAATCCGATTGAAATCTGATCTGTTCAAATGTGACTTCAGTCTACACGCGATGCGACCTGTATGTGAATTGAATCAGATTTTTCGTCAGCTTTGGGGCGAGCTATGTCACTCGTATGTGCCGGAAAGACGATCAGACAAGGCATTGAGTGTCTGCTCGCTTGAAAAACAACAATCCTTATCTACGATTTGACTGCGTCAAATGGCCTTGACGCTGCTCACAACCGAGGAAGGCTCTTCAGAAAATCCCTTGAGGACATCACAGTGACAGCCGCTCTGACGTTCCTCCCTCCTTCAACAACACCTGGGAGTTTAACTTTGCTCGTAACGTCTGCAGAGGAAGACTCCAGGCCTAGAGACTCAACATCACCTACACCCTTGATAATGGGCATATGCACACACACCACCACCCCCACTCCCATCCAACGCCTTTGCCACCGCTTAAATCCCCCTAGGGCGATGGATAGATGTGGCGCGCTTTAGATGCCCCCGTAGCCCCTCGCCCCTTTTTTCGTTGCAAGTATCGGGGTTTCTATGTAACATGTGCTTACGGCTAAAAACTTTTTTTTTGGGGCCTCAGTCTGGGCCCCACCTCCTCAAGAGTCCAGTCTGTGACTGACTTTTTTTTACTCACCTTTCCCCCTTTCCCAACGTTTACCTTTTTCCCCACCTTTCATGAAATTGATCAAGTGTTTCTGATTCGGATTTTAGGAACTCGCATGAAAGTTTCACCACTCTGGCCTACGATTGCTTTGTTCACACGCTCTTCAAGCAGACATTGGGGCAAAAATATTCCGTAAAACTGTGAGAGCCAAAATACTTCTCTCCTCTTTCTTCTAAATCTTCTCTGCGCAATAATTTGGTTCAGAAAATGTTGTCTTTGATTGCACAAAATCCTTGAAATTGCCACGATTGCGCCAGTACTGAGACAGACCAGAATTGAAGCCACGTTTACTTCCGTAAACACTGCAGTGTGTGTGACGTCATGACTTCATGTCCGCATGCGGGTCAGGGGCCGTATTTATCAAGCTTCTTAGAATTACTCCTAAGAAGTCTGCTAAGAGTTGACTTATGAGTAAAGAATTTCTTCGCTGAAAGCTGCACTTAAAAGTTAGTTATCAAGCGTCTTACTCACACTTTCAGCGAAGTGTAGGACTAAATCTTAAGTGTCACACTCAGAGCTGAATTACGACATTACTATGTGCCGAAAAACGGTATTTTAGGTGACGTCATTTCTGTGTCCATAGAAATGACCAATCACGGGAGGGAATCCCTTGTCTAAGAATAAAGAAATATCTTAGAAATATTTAAGTGGACAATGGGAGTGTATATTTTGACAATAAACTACAAAATAATACAAAACAAACAAACAATATTGGCAATGAATCAAAAATAAATGTGCATTTTCCCAGTGGCGAGATATCGAAGCATTGTGAACGTTCGCGCACGTCTCTCTCGCCTCAGTGCCATCCCCCGCTGCCAACTCCTAAGCACTTAGGACACCTCTGAAGGTCTCTTAAATATCGTGGAGAGTAGGAGTGGTTCTTAGACTTAAGAAAGTTGATAAATAGCTTTTATTCTTAAGTTTGAGAGTAGGACTAAATTTCGCAAATTCTCAGGACTTAAGTGTAAAATGGCACTCTAAGACGCTTGATAAATACGGCCCCAGATTGCATTCACATTAGAAATCGCATTTGTTTAAAAAGATCAGGGGCCGTACTTATCAAGCTTCTTAGAATTACTCCTAAGAAGTCTGCTAAGAGTTGACTTAAGAGTAAATAAATTCATCGCTGAAAGCTGCACTTAAAAGTTAGTTATCAAGCGTTTTACTCACACTTTCAGCGAAGTGTAGGACTGAATCTTAAGTGTCACACTCAGAGCTGAATTACGACATTACTATGTGCCGTAGACGGAATTTTAGGTGACGTCATTTCTGTGTCCATAGAAATGACCAATCACGGAAGGGAATCCGTTGTCTAAGAATAAAGAAATATCTTGGAAATATTTAAGTGGACAATGGGAGTGTATATTTTGACAATAAACTACAAAATAATACAAAACAAACTAGTCCCCGCCGGCACTCACGCTACCGCTCCCTCTCTTCTATCGCCCACACACTCACTGACGTCACTCACCTCACGGCCACACACATACGCGACTGTCATAACATTTTCTTTCCAATTCATTAATTAGGCAACTAATTTGAAACTGGTGTGGGTGGCTCTATATATACTAGCCCACTGCAGACACATGCAGAAATCAACAAAGAATCGAAAAGTATTAAATCTGTGACAAAAATAATATCCGCTCTGTCTAAACGATACCGTTTGATCAGCTGCTCGTCATAAAACAAAAACAAAACATTGTTCCGTTCCCTGAACGTTCGCGCACGTCTCTCTCGCCTCAGTGCCATCCCCTGCTGGCAACTCCTAACCACTTAAGACACCTCTGAAGGTCTCTTAAATATCGTGGAGAGTAGGAGTGATTCTTAGACTTAAGAACGTTGATAAAAAGCTTTTATTCTTAAGTTTGAGAGTAGGACTACATTTCGCAAATTCTCAGGACTTAAGTGTAAAATGGCACTCTAAGAAGCTTGATAAGTACGGCCCCAGATTCAACAAATCCATGCAGTGTGAACGTAGCCTTTGATACATTCGGTGCATTAAAGACGTTAAGAACCAAACCCGCACATCTCCGGTCCCTCCCAAGGTTTGTCATTGTTCCCATTGGGTTGAGTATTTTCTTGCCCTTTGTGTTACTTCTGATTAAGGGATATATGAATAGACTTTGATTGATTGATTGATGAGGCTTTTGTGCATCATGAAACCATATCATGTTTTTTATATTGTTTGGCAATTCACAAAATAAATCAAGATAAAATAAAACTAATTAAAACAATAGTTAAAATACTTACTGTATGCATCCTATTACATTGATCATATATTAAACGCCATTTATCAAATAACTGCATAGATTTACAGTAGCTGTGAGTTTTTTGTTCCTTGTTTCGAAAGACAGTGGCCAGTTGGACTCAGCTTTGCTGCATAATCTGTTTAAACCCTTCTTCAGCTGGCTAGCAATATTTGTTCTGTCTCTTATTTGCACTTTATCTCCCCGTACTTAATAATCCTGTGATGGAACTTAAATGTTCTTTGTGCTCTGATAAAGACCAGCATACATTTGCTGTGGTTAAGAAACTTGGTGGAATTGATGGTCAAAAATAAACTTTCTAAAGTGTACCAATGCCTTTAACCTAATTTGACTTGTTAGGTAATATCTTTGTGGTTTAGTGCAACTGACGCATAAAGTATGCTAACACTGTTTTCAGTGAAGACGGGACGGACTTGACACGACTGCTGACTCAGTTTTACACCGAGGCTACCTCCAATAATATTGCTTTTATGTGCCTGAATTGTAGCTTTAACCCCCACCCCACTCACTGTGCTGCCCTAAATAATGTGCTCGTTTATTTCCGATTGGGAATCACAATTTATTTTTCCACCGGTTCATGAGAAGAGAAGAAGAAAAATACTCTCCAAAGGATACACAAGGTCAAAGTGGTGAAAAAAACACATACCGTATTTTCCGGACCATAGGGCGCACCGGATTATAAGGCGCACTGCCGATGAATGGTCTATTTTTGAACTTTTTTTTTTTATATATAAGGCGCACAGGATTATAGGGCTCCTTAAAGGAGTCATATTATTAATATATTTTTCTAAAATATTAGAATAATCATGTATATACTGTACATTATATTATCACACAACTTTAGTATGCTTAAAGTCTGTTGCTATAATTATTAGCTATTGTGCTCAAGTTAGAATTTTGTATCTGTGCAAGGACAAGACTTCTTGTCTGAGGGGTGGCCTCAGCCACAGATGTTATCTTTGTTTTAGCCCGATAACAGCCAAGAACTTCAAGGACCTCAATGAAGATAAGACGACAGCACGCAGACGAAGCGGAGACAACAAGGACCTCAACGCAGATAAGATGACAGCACGCAGACGAAGCGGAGACAAGGCGAAATCACAAGGCCCCCAGCACATTCTGTCACGTATTGTGCGTACTGGACCTGCTTTGCATAATATATGTGACCACTCCTTTTAGAGGCGGCCTTAGTGATGTTGACTGTGGAACTCCTGAATAAATAGAGGGACACGGGAGCTGAACCTTAGAGCGTAGGGCGAGACTGTGACTAAGTGTGCAGCTCCATGCGTTCTTCTCATGAGCTAAATTGAACTCTGTCTCTGCATGATTCCCTGCTTCTTGTCTGTTTAATAGATGTCATCAGTGTTTGAACCTGCCATGAATTGAAAACACTTCCTTGTGGTTTATATAACATGTAATGGTGGTTCTTTGGTCAAAATGTCGTTTTGTGGGCGGTCTTGTTCACATCGCTCACCTTCAGCAGCGTCTTCTCCCTGTCATCTTTGTTGTAGCGGTGTAGCATGCAAGGACGGGGGTGGAAGAAGTGTCAAAAGATGGATCTAACTGTTTTAATGACATTCAGACTTTACTTAAATCAATAACGAAACAGCATCTCCTCATCCAGAAACAACACCGGAAATGTGCGCCGTGAAAAACCGTCCGACCAGAACTCTTAATAACTGAAGTTCCTTGGGTGAATAATGTAAAGTCACTACACCGGTATATTTTAGCGCTTTCATGGCGAGTTTACTGACCGATATAAGTAAGAACTTTACACTACTTTATATTAGAAATGGCAACAGCAGAGGATCAATGCCACATACCAAGAAGATAGAGGAAAACGATTTTAGGTTGTCCAGAAGAATTTGGAGGTAATCCTCCTTTTTCATTGTCCCATTTACTCTCTGTAAAGCACCAGTTCCATTGGCAGCAAAACAGGCCCAGAGCACAATACCACCACCACCATGCTTGACGGTAGGAGTGGTGTTTCTGGGATAAAAGGCCTCAGCTTTTCTCCTCCAAACATATTGCTTTGTTTAATCTGGCATCACGTGGACAAAGATAAGACCTTCTGGAGGAAAGTTCTGTGGTCAGATGTTTTTTGTGACCAACAAGTATGTGCTCCAATCACTTTATCACAAAAAAATAAGAGTTGTAGAAATGATTGGAAACTCAAGACAGCAATTACATTATGTTCTTTACAAGTGTATGTCAACTTTTGACCACGACTGTACATTGTATTGGTTGTAGTAGCTTTAATGTATGAAAGTGCCTCCCCCCGCATCCGTCAATTGTTCTGTATGTAGCCCTTGTAGGAAAAAGTAACCCTGATCGAGACATAAAAGACGTAATCTTAGGAATCCCCCACACACAAACACATCATTGTACTTCTTCAAGCAGAACATGTGTAGGATGGTACTGAGCCATATATAGAGACATCCACTTCACAAACGTTCTGTAGAACAATGATACATCCTTTGTTTTCTCCCTTCATCGCTCGCCATTCATACAGTTATCACAAGGATAACTGCCGATTTTGCGGGGGATTCGTCACTGATGCGTGATAAATTTATCCAGGCTACGGGTCCTCGTCATGTTAGTAGGCGGCCTAAATGAGCCGAAGAATGTATGGCTTTGGGACAGCTGGCACGCAATGCTAGCCCGAGAAACGGAATGTGTTTTGCATGCACCAAATACAAAAAGATAGGGTAATTTCGAAACCATGGATGAATGTATATAATATTATAAATGCAAGAAAAGGGGAAACTGTGATTGTGTATCACTGCAGTAAGATGTTAGGGGTAAGTCATCCAGCAAATGTTAGTACTAACACTGATATCAATACCGTTTCTTGATTGAGATGCTCAGTCCTAATTTGAAATTCCTCACTCACTTCTCACTGATTCTGTTATCTCGTGCCGCATTCCAAAATGTCCAATGACGCTGTCATGTGCAGCAGTTGACCTTCCCCCCCCCGCCTCCCCTCGTCTGACTTCACCATGGCAACGTCATGATTTCTTTTTAAGAAACTGTCAGGTTTACAGTGAGGATGATTCACGTGTGTTCTTTCCCGACGTCTTCATGAATATTCTCGGAAAAAGGGTTGTCTTCACAGCGCATCTTATCAGATGAACACTTGGCAAACGGCGAACAGTGCAGCAAAAAGCCTTTTTCATTAAGATAGAAATATTGAAGGACTTTTCATTTCCACACTTAAGTTGGCACTCTTTGCTACACTGAACAAACATATAAATGCAACACTTTTGTTTTTATTCCCAATTTTCATGTGTTGAACTCAAAGATTTAAAGCTTTTACTATATACACAAATATTGTTCACGAATCTGTCTAAATCTGTGTTAGTGAGCATTTCTTCTTTGCCAAGATAATCCGTCCCACCTCACAGGTGTGGCTTATCAAGATGCTGATTAAACAACATGATTATTGCACAGGTGTGCCTTAAAGGCCTACTGAAATGAAATGTTTTTATATAAACAGGGATAGCATATCCATTCTATGTGTCATACTTGATCATTTCGCGATATTGCCATATTTTTGCTGAAAGGATTTAGTAAAGAACATCGACGATAAAGTTGCAACTTTTGGTCGCTGATAAAAAAAGCCTAGCCTGTACCGGAAGTAGCGTGACGTCAACGGTTGAAAGGCTCCTCACATTTCCCCATTGTTTTCAATGCAGCTAGAGCGATTCGGACAGAGAAAGCGACGATTACCCCATTAATTTGAGCGAGGATGAAAGATTTGTGGATTAGGAACGTTAGAGTGAAGGACTAGAATGCAGTGCAAGACATATCTTTTTTCGCTCTGACCGTAACTTAGGTACAAGCTGGCTCATTGGATTCCACACTCTCCTTTTTCTTTTGTGGATCACGGATTTGTATTTTAAACCACCTCGGATACTATATCCTCTTGAAAATGAGAGTCGAGAACGCAAAATGGACATTCACAGTGACTTTTATCTCCACGACAATACATCGGCGAAACACTTTAGCTACAGAGCTAACGTGATAGCATCGTGCTTAACTGCATATAGAAACAAAAGAAATAAACCCCTCGACTGGAAGGATGGATAGAAAATCAACAATACTATTAAACCGTGGACATGTAACTACACGGTTAATGCTTTCCAGCCTGGGAAAGGTTAACAATGCTGTTGCCAACGACGCCATTGAAGCTAACTTAGCAACCGGACCTCACAGAGCTATGCTAAAAACATTAGCTATCCACCTACGCCAGCCAGCCCTCATCTGCTCATCAACACCCGTGCTCACCTGCGTTCCAGCGATCGACGGTGCGACGAAGGACTTCACCCGATCACAGATGCGGTCGGCGGCCCGGAGACGGAGGAAGTTAAGGTGAGTTCGCCGGCTAGCGCGTCTGCTATCCATCTCTGTCCTCCTGGCTGTGTTGCTGTAGTCCGCCGCTAATACACCGATCCCACCTACAACTTTCTTCTTTGCAGTCTTCATTGTTCATTAAACAAATTGCAAAAGATTCACCAACACAGATGTCCAGAATACTGTGGAATTTTGAGATGAAAACAGAGCTTTTTGTACAGGATTCAATGTGTCCGCATACTTCCGTTTCAACGATTGACGTCACGCGCATACGTCATCATACATAGACATTTTCAACCGGAAGTTTAGCGGGAAATTTAAAATTGCACTTTATAAGTTAACCTGGCCGTATTGGCATGTGTTGCAATGTTAAGATTTCATCATTGATATATAAACTATCAGACTGCGTGGTCGGTAGTAGTGGGTTTCAGTAAGCCTTTAGGCTGCCCACTATAAAAAGCCACTCTGAAATGTGCAGTTTCATCACACAGCACAATGCCACAGATGTTGCAAGTTGTGAGGGAGTGTGCAGTTGGCATGCTGACTCTAGGAATGTCCACCAGAGCTGTTGCACGTCAACTGAATGTTCATTTCTCCACCATAAGCCGTCTCCGAAGTCGTTTCAGAGAATTTGGCAGTACATCCAACCGACCTTACAACCACAGACCACATGGAACCACACCAGCCCAGGACCCCCACATCCAGCAGGTGCACCTCCCTGATCGTCTGAGACCAGCCACCTGGACAGCTGCTGCAACAATTGGTTTGTATAAACAAATAATCTCTGCATAAACTGTGACAAACCGTCTCAGGGAAGCTCATCTGCATGCTCGTCGTCCTCACCGGAGTCTCGACCTGACTGCAGTTTGTCGTCGTAACTGACTTGAATGGGCAAATGCTCACGTTCAAAGGCGTCTGGCACGTTGGAGAGGTGTTCTCTTTACGGATGAATCCCGGTTTTTTACTGTTCAGGGCAGGTGGCAGCGTGTGTGGTGTCGCGTGGGAGAAAGGTTTGCTGATGTCAACCATGTGAATCGAGTGGCCCATGGTGGAGTTGGGGTAATGACGATGGTATGTTATGTCATGACAACGAACGCAAGTGCATTTTATTGATGACATTATAAATGCACAGTGATACCGTGACGAGGTCTATTGTTAATTTTGACAGCAGTTTTTAATTTAGTCTTAGTCTTAGTCTTTTGACGAAAACGTTTTTAGTTTTAGTCATATTTTAGTCAACTAAAATAATTTAGTTTTAGTCGACTAAATTCCTCAACATTTTAGTCGACGGAAATGACAGTAAATTTTGTTGACTAAAATATAAAGTTTAACGGATAACGCATTTTTTAGTATGTCATAAAACCCCTTTACTAGGATTAGTGCAGAATATCTCAAAAGCCTATCTCAGCTGCATCCGGGCAGAAGGCGGGATACACCATGGACAAGTCGCCACCTCATCGCAGGGCCAACACAGGTAGACAGACGACATTCACACTCACATTCATACACTAGGGACCATTTAGTGTTGCCAATCAACCTATCCCCAGGTGCATGTCTTTGGAGGTGGGAGGACGCCGGGGGAACCCGGAGGGAACCCACGCAGTAACGGGCAGAACATGCAAACTCCACAAAGAAAGATCCCGAGCCGGGATTAAACTCAGGACCTTCATATTGTGAGGCACATGCACTAACTGCTGTCCCACCGTGCGGCCCTGTCCTAGATTAGTCGGGGGAAAATAGGTCGTTGACAATAACCAAGACGAAAATTCTTTGTCAAGGTAATTAACTCTGATTCACCTGAGACCATCACCTCATGTTCCAGCATGACAATGCACGGCCCCATGTTGCAAGGATCTGTACACAATTCCTGGAAGCTGAAAACACCCCAGTTCTTGCACGGCCCCATGCTGCAAGGATCTGTACACAATTCCCGGAAGCTGAAAACACCCCAGTTCTTGCATGGCCAACATATTCACCGAACATGTCACCCATTGAGCATGTTTGGAGTGCTGTGGATCTGCGTGTTAACGACACTGTGTTCCAGTTCCTGCCAATATCCAGCAACGTCGCACAGCAACTGAAGAGGAGTGGATCGACATTCCACAGGCCACAATCAGCAACCTAGTCAACTCTATGTGAAGGAGATGTGTTGCACTGTGTGAGGCAAATGGTGGTCACATCAGATACTGACTGCTTTTCGATTAAAGCAAAACTGCACATTTCAGAATGGGCAGCCTAAACCACACCTGTGAGGTGGGCTGGATTATCTTGGCAAAGAAGAAATGCTCGCTAACACAGATTTACACAGATTTGCGAGGAATAGGTATTTTGTGTTTATAGTAAAAGTTTTAGATAGTTGGTTTCAACTCATGAAAAATGGGAGCAAAAACAAAAGTGTTGCGTTTATATTTTTGTTCAGTATAAAAAGTGAAGCCTTTCAATGCTGCGTGCCACCAACACGTTAAAGGCCTACTGAAATGAGATTTTCTTATATAAACGGGGATAGCAGATCCATTCTATGTGTCATACTTGATCATTTCGCGATATTGCCATATTTTTGCTGAAACAATTTAGTAGAGAACATCGACGATAAAGTTCGCAACTTTTGGTCGCTGATAAAAAAGCCTTGCCTGTACCGGAAGTAGCGTGACGTCACAGGTTGTGGAGCTCCTCACATCTGCACATTGTTTACAATCATGGCCACCAGCAGCGAGAGCGATTCGGACCGAGAAAGCGACGATTACCCCATTAATTTGAGCGAGGATGAAAGATTTGTGGATGAGGAAAGTGAAAGTGAAGGACCAGAGGGCAGTGGAAGCGATTCAGATAGGGAAGATGCTGTGAGAGGCGGGTGGGACCTGATATTCAGCTGGGAATGACTAAAACAGTAAATAAACACAAGACATGTATATACTCTATTAGCCACAACACAACCAGGCTTATATTTAATATGCCACAAATTAATCCCGCATAACAAACACCTCCCCCCTCCTGTCCATATAACCCACCAATACAAATCAAACACACTCAATCCCACAGCCCAAAGTACCGTTCACCTTTGCAAAGTTCATACAGCACATATATTTCCCCAAAGTTATGTACGTGACATGCACATAGCGGCACGCACGTACGGGCAAGCGATCAAATGTTTGGAAGCCGCAGCCGCGTACTCACGGTAGCGCGTATCCAACTCAAAGTCCTCCTGGTAAGAGTCTCTGTTGTCCCAGTTCTCCACAGGCCAATGGTAAAGCTTGACTGTCATATTTCGGGAATGTAAACAATGAAACACCGGCTACGTGTTTGTGTTGCTGCAGCCGGTCGCTAATACACCGCTTCCCACCTACAGCTTTCTTCTTTGCTGTCTTCATTGTTCATTAAACAAATTGCAAAAGATTCACCAACACAGATGTCCAGAATACCGTGGAATTTTGCGATGAAAACAGATGACTTAATAGCTGGCCACAATGGTGTCCCAAAATGTCCGCTACAATCCGTGACGTCACGCGCAAACGTCATCATACCGAGACGTTTTCAGCAGGATATTTTGCGGGAAATTTAAAATTGCACTTTACTAATCTAACCGGCCGTATTGGCATATGTTGCAATGTTAAGATTTCATCATTGATATATAAATTATCAGACTGCGTGGTCGGTAGTAGTGGGTTTCAGTAGGCCTTTAAACGTCCCTATAACACTACATAACATTGTTATATTAGCGACATTGCTGACAAACAGGAGTTGCTTGGATTTACACGACGTCATGTCGGCTCATTAAATATGCACGGTGGTCAAGCCAGCGTCTGTTCTCAATGGGTACTAGGCGCCATTTAGCTTTTTTCGAAGAAAAAATGCCCTACGCTTGCGTTGTTTTTCGGCTGTACGAACCGTTCAAATCGCGGAAAAGATAAATGTTTCTTCAGGAAAATAGCACACACTCCAGTCCAATGGAGCAGAGTCGAAGAATGCACACGTTTGCAGTGATCACTTCGTTAAAAGGTTTGTTTGATATCATTTCATACTTGCCAACCTTGAGACCTCCGATATCGGGAGGTGGGGGGCGGGGCGTGGTTGGGGCGGGGGCGTGGTTGGGGGCGTGGTTAAGAGGGGAATATATTTAAGCTAGAATTCACCAACTCAAGTATTTCATATATATATATATATATATATATATATATATATATATATATATATATATATATATATATATATATATACACATATATATATATATATATATATATATATATATATATATATATATATATATATATATATATATATATATATATATATATATACATATATATATATATATATATATATATATATATATATATATATATATATATATATATATATATATATATATATATATTTTATTATACATATAAATAAAAGAAATACTTGAATTTCAGTGTTCTGGAGGCTATCCAGTAGATGGCAGTATTGTCCTGTTTAAGAGTGTCACAACATTGCTGTTTACGGCAGACGAACTGCTTTACGGTAGATTAAACGTGACTGCTGTTGTTGTGTGTTGTTACCGCGCTGGGAGGACGTTAATGAAACTGCCTAACAATAAACCCACATAAGAAACCAAGAACTCGCCCTCGATCATTCTACAGTTATGACGTCATTGGGCAGGCAAGCTGTTTATATTGTGGGAAAGCGGACGTGAGAACAGGCTGTCCCCACTCAGGTCCGCATTGAGCTGGAGGGGGCGTGGCCTCCAGCTCCGGCTGAATACCGGGAG
Source organism: Entelurus aequoreus (assembly GCF_033978785.1). Lineage (NCBI taxonomy): Eukaryota > Metazoa > Chordata > Actinopteri > Syngnathiformes > Syngnathidae > Entelurus > Entelurus aequoreus. The sequence continues at coordinate 36,807,168 of NC_084750.1, read as the reverse complement.
TTTGTCGGGAGAAAATTTCTGCCGGGAGGTTATCGGGAGAGGCGCTGAATACCGGGAGTCTCCCGGTAAAAACGGGAGGGTTGGCAAGTATGTATCATTTTAAGATTTTAGATTTAGATTTATTGGTCCCTTTGGGGAAATTCATTTTCACTGCCGTACATTTGAACAATAGACATTACACATCACAAAAACAAAAAATAAAAATAACAAAAAGACATCCTACATGACCAACATACATTTACAGGCTTGTCAGACAGGTCGGCCGAGCCTGCTGTTAAGGGCGGCTATAGCTGCAGGGATAAGGCTTTTCCTGAGGCGGTCCTTCGGAATTTGATGGTTCTGTACCTGCGCCCTGATGGTAGTGGGATGATGTATTGGTGTAGTGAGTGAGTGATATCCTGGACTATTGTTTTTGCCAGTCGAGTGATGGACCTGCGGTTTAAGTCTGAAATATTGGGTGTGGGTAGGCCAATGATTTTAGCTGCTATGTTTGCAATGCGTGGGAGTTTGGTCTGGTTGGTTAAAGAAAGCATGGTGCAAAAACATGTGGAACAGTACACAAGGATGGGTTGAACAATGCTTTGGTAAAGTAATAACGGGAGATGAGGTGCAACGTATAGTCCTTTGAGTTTTCGGACGGCTGACAGTCTTTGTTGACTTCTTTTTTGAATGTCCGTGGTGTGCTGATCAAAGGTGAGTTTATTGTCCAAGGTTACGCCCAGGTATTTAAAAGTGTCAACTGTTTTAACTGTTTGTGTGTTTATGATGATGGGGTTCTGAGGTGAGGGGGGGTTGAACCATATTTATTTTGTTTTATTGACATTGATTTCCAGATAACTGGCTGTGCATGACTCTGTGAAATGTTTGACTGTGTTATGATAGTCCAGTGTTTAGTGGTTCTCATTTAAGTGTGATCTGAATATTAATTGCATTTCTTAAACCACATTTTTGCTATGAGTGTTTCATAAAGCCTAAATAAAAACAATCAAATGAGACCAAAACCTAAAAGAGATATTAAGCTTTTACCAAATGTTAATCAATCAAGCATAAAGAAGCTTTCAGTGTTGACATCCATAGTTTTATTTTGACAAAGATGGGGAAAACACACATACTTGTAAACAGCACGCGCAACAACAACAAACATGGCTGTAGACGCAAAGTTAAGTCATGAAATGCAACCTTACCAGAGGAAAAATTATGCATGACTCATCCGGGAGAGTCTTGATAACAATGTCCTTGACCCAGCCACACACAAAGAAGTTGTAGCCCTCCACGCTTTTCAAAGTATTCTTCTGTTTAGTCGTGTAGAATGACGACTGGAGCCCAAGATAGTTAGATAATTCTGGGAATTTGACTGACGTGTAATTCTTGATATTACTCAACAAATGTTTTTTTGATAAAGTATAGGAATCTATTTCATTGCATAATTCGATTTTTGCTCGTATCTGCATTATGCAGGAAGATCAAGGCCCCTTGGGTACTGCTTGCTGCATAACAGCAATCTTGGCTTGGTTGACCGCCACTGTTTATCACTTCCAGGAAGGAGGCACATGGCTGAGTAAAAACCAATAGCCATGCGGTGCTGACTTGCCTGCGCAGCAGACTTGGAGATACTTGCTAACACTCTTAAATGAGAAAACGTCTGTTTTTTAAGATGAATTCATTGGGTGCGCTCAGAACATGGCACACTGCACAACAACTGGTAAGTTTGCATAGCCTCAGTCATATTAGCTTCTTGCGCTCAATATGATCAGGAAATGTACACATTTAGAGATTTATGAAAGATAGTGTTTAAAAAAAAACAATTTTAATCACACAGAAAATACATTTACAACACAGTTTAATGAAACATTTTATTATATGAATTATTATTCTTTTTTTAAAGTCAAATGTTTTTTTTAAAAGGCCAAAAGTATGTTCCTCTTACAATTTGTATTGGATATTCAACCTTTCAACTATGACTGGGTGTGGGGTGTCAACACTGTCCTGTTACATAAATTAATTATATCTTCAAATTATTTTTTTGTTAAATTAATGTAATATGTTATTAGCATAAATGCCATGTAGTTGTTAAACTTATGCAAAATTGTTATTTTCAGTCATGTTATTTACATCAATAAACTCTGATACGTTGCAAAAAAACCGGAATAAAGTTGCCTGGAATGGTCCAATACACCTTCGGAGATGTTCGATATGTGTATAATCAGATTTACATTTGAAAATAGACAAACACATAACTTTATTTTGCAAGCTTAGAGCAAGCAAATTTGGTGGAATTGCCCCAAAACTTTAAAACAATATTATATTTTTAATTCCAAACATGAAATAACACTCATATAGTCACCTTTACACTTGTTTCACCCAATATTGTAGCCTTAAATGCGTTCTACTGTAGATTACAGTACTCACCGGTAGCCGGGGCGGTCCTCAAAGTATCATTGCTATGGCAGTCACCCGGCCACTACACATAGCCACAACCTTTGTCACATCCTGGGAAATTCCTTTTAAGTCAGACAAAGGTCTTCGATGTGCTGAAACCACGGTTGCAAGTTCTGCCAAAAGTTAGTCAACCTGGCAGTCACAGCTAAAATAGCCAGGGCTAATAGCCTTTGTTTGTCCTTCCACATAGCTCACGTCAAAAGCTCAGCAATGTTATGTGGATCTGTGCATTGATGTCTAAAAGGAAGTGCATAATTAATCAGAATTGTTCTACACTTAGCATTTGAAGTGAATTATATCATGTACAATTTTCTTATATGATTAAACGTAGCATGTGTTTGTATTTGGTCACAGAATCCTTCAAAAGGTTTATTCTACTAAGGTCAAAAGTGCACATGTCCATCACAAGCACTTCAGACATTGAGGAACTTAAGGGATAGTAGCAGTTGGATTTTAGGAGAGATAATAAAGACATCAGCAACATCTGGTAGGAAACCCCACAGATAGGGATAGAGGATAGGGGTCGGAGGTCACCAGACTCAAACTGATCAGAGGAATAATATCAAGGAAAGATTGATTGGCCAGACTGACCGGCACCAAGGCTAGAACCACAAAGAGTAAGGATCTTTGTGTAAAAATGTATTTACGAACAGTTGTCCGAGAGGACATCAGAAGAGATTCGGCCCACTCCTTCTCCTGGAAACTGCAGTTCCTGTCTGAGGCTCGCTGAAACAAATAAAGCTTTTTGTTCGACGATTCCTCTTGGCGTTTTCTTGGCTCATCCCGCAGCACACAGTCACTCTGTCCTGGTAGAGTGACACGATCAACACATTGAACAGACAGCTGCTGATTGCTAAGAGCTGAGAGCATTAAATGGCACGTCAAGTCATATTGAGTCCTGCTGTACTGAAGTCTTTTGACAATGCTCAGGCCAAAGGCTCACCAACGTGGAGATTTGTTATTGATGAGGTTGGAGTCGAAGATGAAGTGCATCAATAAGTTGTTCTGCCAAAAGTTGGTCAACTTGATTGTCACGGCGAAGAGACATTAGCCACCATATTGTTCACCCTTAACCCAGAAACAGAAGACCCGCTTGATGGATACCTTTATCAATCGCCACAACAAAATAATAGAAAATGTTGCGTTCGGGTCGCGATGGACGTGTTCCCAGGATGCGTAAAAACAAGAAACGGTGCAAGCGTGATTAGTGGCGGCAGCAGGTAGGGACACTAATCAATAAACCGAGACTGGTGTGTATGATCAGCAAACCCAGCAAACAGATCGGAAACAATGGAAGGAACGCTCAAACAGAAATAGACTAAACATAGGAGAACTATATCAAATACAAAAGAATGTATGCAAATACCGAACTGTAAAACGTATAAGACATACAGGTAAATAATTTAAAAATACTCAATTTAGGCCAAAACATATGTAGACATCTTTTCTTTTTAACTCATTCTGCACTGCAGATGGGTTCATTGCATTTAAATTATAAATCAGATTAATAATGATGATGTATTAATGTTTTTGGTAATTTTTTTAGTCATTATTTTAGGATCTGCGATGAGGTGGCGACTTGTCCAGGGTGAACCCTGCCTCCCGCCCGAATGCAGCTTAGATAAACTCCAGCACCCCCCGCGACCTCAAAAGGGACAAGCGGTAGAAAATGGATGGATGGATGGATTATTTTAGGGTTATAAACTGAGATGAATTTGAGAGCAGAAATAAGACAGCTCATCGTTTCCAAGGAGGAATCATAATAGCCTAGGGAAAATTCATTATAATTACTGGGAGGATGTTTTTCATAATCTTGTTGCTTAGCCAACCCGAACAAAAAAATAAAGTAAAAATAAAACTGGATGACGAGATGAATCAGCTGGGGAGCTTCCTGGAACAGTGAAGTTCCATCGTGAAAGGTCGACCCGCGTCTTTCTTTAAATAGATTTCGATAAAAACAACGGCCACCGTGTTTGTTTCAAATAACAATGAACATGTCCATCTTGCACTTTGATGAATATACTGTATCCTCTTGAACAAAAATAGCAAGAAATTAGTTGTAGTTTTCTATCTTTCTACTCCATTTCTTGCCTGCACTTTACATGGTTTATAGTACATTGTCACTATTCCTTGTATATATTTGTCTCGCTAGCATTAGCTTAAAGCTATAAATGGACATAACATAGTTTTCCATCCATGGGAAAGAAGAAAGTGAGTGTGAAGAACAGTGCTGAGAAGACAAAAATAAATAATCCAAAACACAACTGAGCGTGTCGTCGACTTGGTGAAGCTGATGGAGCTTAGCACTGCTAGTCTCCATCAATGAGTTGATAACAGCAGCCAAGAATGTTAAAAATAATATTTCAACGGCAGAATTTAATCCACAAAAATTCAGAGAAACTTCTGATGGTGTATTTGATGGAGGAGCAGCTTGAATTCTACTGTCCAAGGTCCTGTAAATGCTGTACATTATTATTACATTGCTTGAAAAAAACGACTGTAATTGTTTGTACTACATTCTATTGTATTGTTTTTCATACAATATTTCTCAACGAAAAGTGTTTTTTTCTAAAGACATACTTTATATGTTTACATTGTGCTGTTTTTTGCAGGGGGAAGCAGTAATTAAATGGATTTTAATTCATTTAAATAGGCAACGTTGATTTGAGATACAAGTGTTTTGGTCTAAGAGCTCAATCATAGAATTCATTAAGCTTGTAAGTTGAGGTACTAGTGTAATTATCAAGATACAAAACCAGTCCTGGGTTAGGCTTTGCAACTAATAATGGAATGGTTATCAGCAAGATCGATGAAGGTCTAGTCATAGGGGTCTCCCGTTCAATCTGCAGAAAAAAGATTGATCCGGTACTGATACTACCCTTGGTATCGATACTATCGCCCACAACTCATACTTTGTGCTTGTAGACATTACAGGTCTTTGTGAACATTTATTAAATACTTGTTTTTTTTACACCTGGGCTCCAAGTCTAAAACAAAATGTTATAGTTTTGAATATTTTATACTTTCCTGGCATAAGGATCAGAAATTGGACCTTAGGGCTCGAATTGACTCTGGTGCCGATGATAATTATATTGATGAATCGGTCATTAAGCATTTTTCTATACCTGTTTCTAAATTTCCTAGAGTTGTCCGATTTCTTGCGTCAAAACAACTTCATGGATTATTGTACTACTTCAATGTTTCACTCATTTGAGTGGATCCTGATTAGCCTGTGGATTAATGGATTGCTATAAGGACGGTTGAGGAAGCGCGGTAGCGGCGGTTGTGAGTTAAGTGGCATTCACTTGAATCTGCATAACTCTTGAGGGCTTTTGAGGATGATTTGTGTTTTTTCAAACTTTTGTGTGGTGTTGTTTCCAATCTGTAAATATTACAAGCTGATTTGTTATGTGTATTCAGTGGCAGCTGAACCGAATGGGACAGCATGTCATAATTACAACGGTCAGCTGGATAAAAAAAATATGATAGCAGTACCGTTAGTCCAGAATCTTCACGATCCAGGAGAACCGACCTAACTAGCAACCGGTACTAAAAAATACCGGTACTCTGTATACATCCTTACCTATAATACATAACTGACACAATATCTGTTTTAAGCATTTTTTAAATAAAACATATCAATATGGCGCCCGCATATTTTGACTTTTCAGTAGAAAAAGTTGGGACCCCCCTGAACTAAAGCATCAAAAGTATTGATATTTTGATTGGAGGATCAATATTAAAGCGTAAATATCTGGTATCGACAGTATCGATAATCCCTCCCAGAGACACATCTTTCCACCAGAGATCGTTATAACCATTCAATGACCAGACCTCATCCTTTTGTCTAAATGACATCATTGAGCTGACATTGTCGCGGGAGGACGTCATAGAGAAATCCTTTGAACGTAAGAAGCAGCTGGAAACTGACGGAGCACACACTGGACGGTGGTGCAGAAGCTTTTTACACAGCGATGCTCCTTAATGAGGTTGGAGTCAGGGGAAAAGCCAGTAGAGAACCGGCCAACATCACCGGCATTCATTAGCATCACATCTATACCACATTTCAAGTATCGCCCACCCTTACAGTTGACAAGTAAAATCCGCAGTGCTGAAATGATTATCAATCTCTTTCCATCTCTTTGATTATCTGTCTAATGCAGGGGTCACCAACGCGGTGCCCGCGGGCACCAGGTCGCCCGTAAGGACCAGATGAGTCGCCCGCGGGCCTGCTCTAAAAAAAAAAAAAAAAAAAAAAAAAAAAATTAAAAAAAAAAAAAAAAAAATTAAATCTACATACAAAAAACACAAGATACACTTTCAATCAGTGCATTAACCCAAACAACCTCCTCCCCCCCATGCACACTCATCCACACCCACTCACACAAAAGGGGTTATTTCTTTCTGCTACCAATATTCTGGATCCCACAACATAGACAACACATCTGCAAGGGACACAGTCCCTGAAGCACACATGATTGTATAGGCTGCTGGTCCACTAACATTTTCATTAATTACTATTTTTTATGTAATTATTTTTATATTGTTTTACTTTCTTTTTTATCCGAGAGAATGTTTTTTATTTATTTATCTTATTTTATTTTATTTTTTAAAAAAGGGCCTTATCTTCAACAGACCAGGTTGTCAATGAAATTAGATTTGTTTAAAGGGTTTTTAAAACCAGGCCCAGTCCAGATAATGTCCAAGTCGGACTCAGCAACACACACCTTCATTCATGTACACAGAAAAAAATTAGGGAACACAACAGATTGCATATAATTTATAAACAAAATTACATTTTCAAAATAAGCATTTATGTACAGTCCAGATTATGTCCAGGTCACTCAAATTAGGGAACAAAACAACAGATATCATATAATCTATAAACATAATTATACTTTCAAAATAAGCCTTTGAGGACTTCTCATCTTTTTTTAAATGTTTTTGGCATCATTATCGTTTTCAACCATGTAACTTTCTAAAGTTAGAAAATACTGAATAAATGTTTTAAAGAAAGTAATACTAAGTGAATATCTGTTTTTGGCCTTAAAAATAAACCTTTTACCGAGTACTATAATTAAATTGACTAAATCATGATTGTCAATGAACTCTCCTAAAATAACAGAAACCACATTAAGCTTCATAAACAAACCAATCCTTAAACACATTTTTTCAACTTCCACCCAAAACAAAGACACAATATGACAATACCAAAACAAATGCAGGGTGGATTCAGGCTCCTGACAACAAAATCAGCAATCATCTGACTCTGTCATATTCCATAATTTTAACATTTTCCCTGTGGGTAAGAAGTTATAAATCATTTTAATTTGAAAATAACGATTTTGCACATCGATAGTGGTTTTATAGATTAGTTTGAATATGGCATCCCACGGCAACGGGCAGTCAAAAAAGTCCTCCCATTTTCCGTTTGTGTTGTATGAGGCAGCCTTCAAAGATTTCTTTATTACATAAAAATTATATATTTTTCTATTTATTTTAGTTCCTTTTTGCCAACTAGAATTTCTTATTAGAGGTTTACAAACTAATAATTTAGTAGTTCCATAATTAATTATTTGTTTCCATCTTTTCCCAATTACTCCAGTTAGTTGATAAAATGAAAAGCTTGAGCAAGCATCACCATACATAGCTCTAAATTCATCATACTTCATAATTTTACCATTCTCATTGATAATATCATTGACAAAAACGATTCCTCTTTCAAACATATTTTTCCAAAAGAAAGGCATTCCATCTATTACAATATTAGAGTTCATCCATATTATCTGCTGCAAAATATCGTCTCTTTTTTCTGGCACATAAAATTGAAAATACCACTATGAGTGGATTGTTTCCTTTATGAACCCCGCCATGTTTCCCAGAAAGACTCTCTACATAAGAAAAATGGGAGGGGATCACTTGTAAAAAAGGATACAATTTCTTTTGATACAGTATATGTTTTTTGTCCAACAGGACATTTGTGTACCACTCAATGTTTAAATACATCTTTGGAACAATTGATGCTTTTAAAGACAGACACATAGCTTCAAGGTTGAGAAGTTTCAGGCCCCCATATTCATACTCTTTGTACAAAACCTTTCTTTTAATCTTTTCTGGTTTGCCGTTCCAGACAAAATCGAAGACCCTCCGCTCATAAATCTTAAAAAAGTTTTGTGATGGAGCTGGTAATGACAAAAACAAATAAATAAATTGAGGAATAATTAACGAGTTGGCAATAGACATTTTACCATACAAGGTTAGGGATTCCCCTTTCCATAATTGCATACTTTTGTCCAGCTTTCTTAGTCGATTATCATAATTTACTGAGCCTAGATCTTCCAGATTTTCTGGGACAACAACACCAAGTATATTAACTGGTCCATCTGTCCACAAAACAGGCACTTTGCATTCCATTCGAAAGGACGTTCCCTTTAGATTTCCGATCCTTAACATTTTACATTCATCATAATTAAGCTTAAGGCCAGATTGGTGTGAAAATATGTCCAAAAGATTAAGAAGGTTCCGCAAACAATGAGGAAAAATCTTATCTTTGTGAATCAGCCTTTTCTGACATGAACTTCATCAAGAACAAACACAGAACACGCCTCACTGATGCACATCTGCAAGACTCACTCAGAGTTGCAGTGTCAAGTTACACACCAGAGTACAACACACTAGTTAACAGCATGCAATGCCAGGCTTCCCACTAACTGACAAAGAAACAGATAACAGATTTGGTGTCCAGTTCAAAGTGTGACATGATTTAAAAATTTGAGAGTTTACTTTTGTATTTTACATGAGTTATTATTTGTACAAACATGGTGCAAAGTAATTCATGATTTGTTAAAAATTGTTAGTGGCTAGCTAGTTAAAATGGGATATTGTGATTTCACAAGACTGTCTTAGAAGTGATCATTTGAAAATGTTCAATTTGAAAAATGTGCACTTAGAGAAAATATAAAAATAAAGTGTTGCATATTGATATTTATCTGTTTCTATATATATTTATTGTGAGAAATCATTTAGATGATCAGTGTTTCCACAAAGATAAATATCATTAATTATTAATAATAACAGAGTTAAAGGTAAATTGAGCAAATTGGCTATTTCTGGCAATTTATTTAAGTGTGTATCAAACTGGTAGTCCTTCGCATTAATCAGTACCCAAGAAGTAGCTCTTGGTTTCAAAAAGGTTGGTGACCCCTGGTCTAATGCAAATGACTGAGACTTGTGGTATTCCGATCTGAATTCAAATTTTTGAAAATTGAAAACATAACAGTTTTTCAGCAGACTTCGCTGAAGTCCCACTTCAGACATTCAATCGATCACATCATGCCTGCGTCACATTTTTTATTCATTGGCTAAAGCAATACTTTTTTAGTGTAACTGCAATAAATATGCTTGAACATTCACATTGATGCACATTTTTGGAGATTTTCTTCCATTTAGAGTTCTCTTTTCTGCAAGGTAAGCGGATTAACTGAGGAGCCGCAGAGCTACTGCAATGACATACGCGGTGTCATGGTAACCAGGATATCCCTTTGTTGCCATGACAACGCCACAACGCCAAGCACCTGCGTCGAAACGCGTCATCAAGGCCCGTAGGCTTACAGCAATATTTTTCTTTCAGCTAGACTCACACTGCGATCTCAGTGTCAACAACAGGATATGACGGGAAAGGTCTTCAATGACTCCGGGTGACCTATCACCAGTTTTATGACAATTTTGGTCAATATTCTTGCACATTCGCCGCGTCATTGGATACATTTGACAGTCTTATAGGATCCAAAACAAGAGTTGCAGTGTGATGCAGTGCACTTAAACGCCAGACAACCATAATGATCATCCCCCAGTCGTACAGTCGGATCCAGAAGTATTTGGACATTGTTAGAGTTTCCATTATTTTAAACAAAACAAGACATAACTGTCTTTCAACTTTAAATGCTATTAATACAGCATAAACCATAAAGCCATCCTGTTTATTCAAACGAGAAATACTGTGATGGCCCAGCTAAGTTTTTGACCCCAGTCTAGATGTGAGTTGTGAATGTTGTACAAAACAGTTTACTGAAAGGCCTACTGAAATGATTTTTTAAAATTCAAACGGGGATAGCAGATCCATTCTATGTGTCATACTTGATCATTTCGCGATATTGCCATATTTTTGCTGAAAGGATTTAGTAGAGAACATCGACGATAAAGTTCGCAACTTTTGGTCGCTGATAAAAAAAGCCTTGCCTGTACCGGAAGTAGCGTGACGTCGCAGGTTGAAGGGCTCCTCACATTTCCCCATTGTTCACACCAGCAGCTAGAGCGATTCGGACCGAGAAAGCGCTGATTACCCCATTAATTTGAGCGAGGATGAAAGATTCGTGGATGAGGAACGTGAGAGTGAAGGACTAGAGTGCAGTGCAGGACGTATCTTTTTTCACTCTGACCGTAACTTAGGTAAAAGAGCTCATTGGATTCCACACTTTCTCCTTTTTCTATTGTGGATCACGGATTTGTATTTTAAACCACCTCGTATACTATATCCTCTTGAAAATGAGAGTCGAGAACGCGAAATGGACATTCACAGTGACTTTTATCTCCACGACAATACATCGGTGAAGCACTTTAGCTACGGAGCTAACGTGATAGCATCGTGCTTAAATGCAGATAGAAACAAAATAAATAAACCCCTGACTGGAAGGATAGACAGAAGATCAACAATACTACTATCGGGAGACACCGAACCAAACACTGGACCTGTAACCACACGGTTTATTGTTTATTGTTTATTGTTTATTGAATGGATCCCCATTAGCTGACGCCAAGGCGACTGCTAGTCTTCCTGGGGTCCATATAGGAGCATACAAAATACAAAGAATACATGCATTACCAGACATTGTACAATGGAAAAATACAACATAAGATAACAAGCTAGTTAAAACCAGTATTAAAAATTCACGTCATGTGGGCAGCTGCAATAGGTGTATCTTCAAAGCTGTCTTGAATGACAATTTACTTTGTGAGAGATTAATGTGAGATGGCAACCCATTCCAGAATGATGTACATCTATACATGACTGCATGTTTGAGGAAATTGGTCCTGGGAGCAGGAAGTGTCAAATAGCCATTGCTGGCATTCCTAGTGCCATGAATATGTGTGTTAGTTGATTTTAAAAACTGTTTGTAAAAGTAATCTGGAGATTGATCTATAATGATAGTTCTAAAGAACATAAGGAGACTACAATGCATCTTTTGTTCAACAGACAACCAGGACAGGCGTGAATGCATATATGAAATATTAGTGCGCAAAGAACATTTAAGTACCAGTCTAGCCGCTCTGTTCTGTACAAGTTGCAGTTTGTTCAGGTCAGACTTAGTCGTAGCGGACCATATTATAGGACAGTAATGAAGATGACAGAAAACCAAGGACTGTATCACTTGAGCCATTGTTGAGGATGTCAAGAAGGTGGAGCACTTCCTGACCATGGCTAGACCTCTTCCCATTTTCATTGAAATACCATCAATATGATCAGACCATGACAGTTGACTGTCTAATAGCACACCAAGCAGTTTTGCTTTTTTGACCTGCTCAATAGGTATGTCTGACATTGAAATATGAAGCTGTGGGTCATCAACAAGCATATGCCTGGATCCAAAAAGAATGCTTTTTGTTTTGTCAATATTCACAACAAGATTAATATCATTTACCCAGAGTGACACTCTCTCCAGGTCCTGATTTAAGTTATTTTGTAGGTCATTTAAGCTAGAGGCAGTACTGTATAGAGTTGTGTCATCTGCATACATAACCATATTGGTGTTTGTTGTAACACAGGGAAGATCATTAGTAAAAATAATAAAAAGTAAAGGACCTAAGCAGCTTCCTTGAGGCACGCCGCAGTAATTGTACTTGCGTTCAGATAGGCTACCATTAAAACACACTCTCTGTGATCTTCCTGATAGATAGCTCAACATCCAAGAAAGTGACATACTATTAAAACCATATTTTCTCAGTTTGGAGATCATTATGTTGTGATCTATGACATCGAATGCTGCACTAAAGTCAATCAGGACAGTACCAACCATCTTCTTGACATCCATTTGTGACAGCCAGTCATCAGTCAGCTGAGCTAGAGCAGTATATGTTGAGTGACCTTGCCTATAAGCATGCTGAGAACACGACATCAGTTTGTTGTAGGTAAAGTAATCTTGAATTTGTTTGAAAACAACTTTTTCCATCAATTTACTAAGAACAGGAAGTATGCTTATTGGTCTACTGTTTTTACCAGTAAAATCTTTATTTTTGTCCTTGGGTAGAGGGATGATCTTGGCCTCCTTCCAAACCCCAGGACAGACTCCATATCTTAATGATTTATTAAATATATGACAAATCGGAGTTGATACATGGCATGCCGCAATTCTTAACAATTTGCCATCTAACATGTCCGTCCCAGCAGGTTTATCAGATGGCAGTGATAACAACAATTTCTCAATATCAGAACTACCAACTGGTACAAAATCGAACCTGCAGTTTTTACCCTTCATTATATGATTTTCAATTAATGTGCATGAGGAGGAGCCATCAGAAGGCGTCATATTCACTCTCAGATTTTCCACCTTGTTTGTGAAGTAATTATTAAAATATGTGGCAATTTCCATTGGCTTAGTCAGGTAAGCTCCATCAACTTCTATATACGAATTTGTTTTACATGATGCTGATCTTCCCATTATTTGATTTAAAATGTTCCACAATTGTTTACCATCATGTCTAAAGTCATAGATCTTTGTCTGATAATATACCTTTTTATTACCTCTATTTATTTTAGTTACACGATTTCTTAATTTACGATAGATCATCGCATCAGAAAGTAGACCGGAAGAGTCCGCCAACTTTTTAGCCTGGTTACGTTGCTTCATAAGTGCTTTGAGCTCATTCCCTAACCAGGGGGCGCCATTTGCCTTGACAGTTGTTTTCCTGACAGGAGCATGCTTATCTGCAATCTGCAAAAATAACTTCATGAATGTGCTCAAAGCAGCTTCAGGATCCTCCTCAAGACACACAGTTTCCCAGTTAACATGTTTCACATCATCTATAAATTTTACTTCATTAAAATATTTAAGACCTTTTATTTATTGTTACACTAGGAGCTTTGGAGAGCTTGGTCTTCCTCCTTATTGCAATTAAGTTGTGGTCCGTAAAGCCAAGAGCTATTGATACTGTTTTAGTGCATTTATCAGGAACATTAGTGAATAGGTGGTCAATGCATTTGGATGACTTTAGCCCATTTCTATGTATAGTTGATCTAGTTGGTACTGTAATGGTCTGTGTGAGGTTACAGGCATTAGTTACAGCAATAAGTTTCTTTTTCAGCGGGCACATAGCGGACCAATCAATGTTTGTGTCCCCAGTAAAATATATCTCTCTGTTCTCATCACTAGATTTATCCAACATCTTGCATATTAAATCCAGGTATTTTATATCGGCACTAGGTGGTCTATAGCAGCACCCAACCAGTATGGGTTTGGTCTGTGGCAGGTGAACCTGGATCCACAGGGCCTCAATATCAGCCAACATTAAATCATGTCTTACTTTCACGGGAATGTGACTCTGCACATACACAGCTACACCTCCACCATATCTTGTTCTATCATTCCTAAAAATTGTGTATCCGTCTACAGCTAATTCAACATCCTCAAAAGAGGAGTCAAGATGGGTTTCAGATATTGCCATAATGTGTATATCATTAGACTTCATTATCATACATAAATCAGGGATTTTATTTCTTAAGCTACAGATATTCAAGTGAGCTATCAGTAGGCCTTTGCCGGGTAGTTTAAGGTTGTATGAAACCATGATGAAGAGAGAGAGCGATTGATGACTTATATTGCTTTTTACAATTGACCCTGAAACACAGTAGTATAGGCCTGCTTTGAGGCATAAAAAGCTGTACAGGTAGACATATATAACAACGCCCAACTAGTACATAGGCATGACATCTGCAACCGCAGCAAAAAACTAACGAATAAAAAGGGAAACAATGAGTGACAGTCATTATGTGTGTGTGAAAAGTGTCCATGAGTAGACACAGGGGTCCTACCTCACCGCAGATAGTTCCTCAGATATCGAATTTGTCCAAATCACTGATGTCGTTGATGACCATGACTTTCTCCTCTTCTGGGGTGGTACCATTCAGCTTGATAAACACTTTACAGCTGGCAGTCCATGTAGACTGAATTTTGCTTTGCTTCCTCAGGATTGGTGCGCGCCTGGCGATCTCACCATTCCTTTTGGTGAGATGTTCTTTAATGTACACCTCCGTTCCTTTTAATTTGCGACCCTGTTTTAGGATCGCGATCTTGTTCTTTCTGTTGGTGAAGCGAATGATGATCGCTGGTGTCGCTCCTTTGGTTCTCGTAGGCAGCGTGTGGCAGGCTTCAATGTCGCTCCTGTCCACGGAGATCCTCCTGCTCCCCAAAAAGCTGACCACCTGCTGCTCCAGCGATTCCACCTCCGACTCCGATTGAACTCCCTCCCGCCCTACGGGACCGTTCTCCCGGGCTGCCACACTGGCGTATGACCGATGTTTGGTCTTCAGTCCGCTGACGATCACGTTGTTCATGCGGGAGTACTGCTCCAAGTCGGCCACGCGACATTCCAAAACGTTTATAGCTTTGTCTTTCTCCGTGTTCAGTCTTTTGAGTGACTGAATGTCACCCATCAGATCCACGATTTTCTTTTGCTGTTCAGCAATTGTTGCGATCTCAGCCGACAAGAACTCAAGAGATTTCTTAATTTCTTCCATGTCGTCCTCAGGGGGGCTAACCGCTCTCCTTGGCTTTGGACCCATGCTAACCTGGGCCACGGCTGAAGGCCACACAGTTTGAACGGTTAATGCTGTGCCGCCTGTCGAAGCCTAGCAATGCTGTTGCTAACGACGCCATTGAAGCTAACTTAGCTACGGGACCTCGTCAGAGCTATGATAAACACATTAGCGCTCTACCTATGCCAGCCCTCATCTGCTAATCAACACCCGTGCTCACCTGCGTTCCAGCGATCGACGGCGCGACGAAGGACTTCACCCGATCGTCGATGCGGTCGGCGGCTAGCGTCGGATAGCGCGTCTGCTATCCAACTCAAAGTCCTCCTGGTTGTGTTGCTGCAGCCAGCCGCTAATACACCGATCCCACCTACAACTTTCTTCTTTGCAGTCTCCATTGTTCATTAAACAAATTGCAAAAGATTCACCAACACAGATGTCCAGAATACTGTGGAATTTTGCGATGAAAACAGAGCTATTTGTATTGTGATACAATGTGTCAGAATACTTCCGTTTTAACCATTGACGTCACGCGCAAACCTCATCATACATAGATGTTTTCAACCGGAAATTCTCCGGGAAATTTAAAATTGCACTTTATAAGTTAACCCGGCCGTATTGGCATGTGTTGCAATGTTAAAATTTCATCATTGATATATAAACTATCAGACTGCGTGGTCGGTAGTAGTGGGTTTCAGTAGGCCTTGAAGGGCATACATTAGCAACAACTCTACAAAGCTTGAACCATGGACAAACAAATTATAATAAAATAGTTATACAAAAAAAGAATAGGCAAAGCTGTGTAGAAAGTCTATAAACTGACAATAATAGTAAAAACAACTTTAAAGTGTCAAAAAGAGCAGTGTTAAAATTAGAAACCAAGCAACACGGCAGCCCAAAAGAACCCTAGGAAAACGTTGTCAAGTAAGCATACAGTATGTAATGAACGGCAGAAAAGACTAAACATACATGACAAAGAGTCAAGGCTGAGCATGGAATCTAGAAGTAAAGAATAAAGGAAATATTGGACTGGGAAAAAAAAGAGAGATCAATTCAACACAAGGGAACTACAAAAACACTCAGAAGTGCAGCTACGCCAGGCCCTATCCCTCAATGGTAAATAATCTCTAATCACTGTGATCCGGATCACCCCCATAATATAATGTGTTCTTTAAACCATTTCTGACCTTCCCTGAAAGTTTCATCAACATTTGCCCATAACTTTTTGAGCTATGTTGCTAAATAACTAACTGACAAACCCCAAGGAATACATAACCACCTGCTAGAGGTAATCCATGGAAGGATAGATAACTTTTTGTTTTCTTTGTCGCGTCCAAACAGCCTGCAAGAGGGTTCACTCTTAGGATCGGTTTTAACACTTGGCCCTGTTTGAAATAAATGGAGTGAACCCTTCTTGTTAGTCATCCACTCTCTTTGTCTCTGTGGGTAGAGGCTGGGGACTAGCATACACCCACAGAGCAGTTCAGACTTGTAACGTAAGGTAACGTAGTGGAAATGATCCGGATCACCTCCAAAATATAATCACTTGTTCCTTATCCCAATTTGGACATTTCCTGAAAGTTTCACCAACGTATGATCAAGCTTACTGTAAACACCAGCCATAAACAGAGTGCTGGAATACAGACAACCACAACAGCTCTTAATGTTGATCGTATTATCTGAAAACTGAGTCTCGCTGTATTGTTTTTTTCAGCTTCTAATTGTGACTGTAATGGTGTTAATAAAAACAAAATAACGATCATTGTTGCATCTTCAACGTAGGTCATTTTCCAAATTTTAATCATTTAAATGCCAAGTTAATTACTTATTTTTTTAAATTTAAAATCTTTAAAAGGGCTGTCTTGGTACTGTGGCTCTTTCTAAAACCAGATTTCTAAAATGCCAGGGATAGACAGCGAGAGGCCAGAAGGAGGTACAGAGACATGTCCCGTGCTGACTCCAAACAGGACTCCAGGAGTGACAGCACGGTGGGCTGCAGAGAAGCTACCATAGGACCCGGAGGATGGAAAATTCTGGAAAAAGCGAGGCGCAGGCACAGGGGGAAGGAAGCTTGGCTCTAGGAAGCCAAGGAGCCGGAACATGCAGAACGTGAGCTGTGGAAAACAGCGGGGCAGAAACAGTCAAAGCTTGGGTTTTGGGAAGTGTGACTTGAGCTTTGGAAGCCGGTACCAGCTAAGCTTGAAGAAGTGGGAGCGAGATTGGCCTGGGGTGAAACAGCATAAACCTACCCTTTAACTCCTCCAGGACATGTGTGGTCCAAAACACCAGCTTCACGTTGCCAATGGGTTTCCCGCGAGATTATTCGCTGGCTGGATTATTCTGTCACCAACACGCATCGCTTCGGTGGTTGTGACCTCAAGGTGCGGAGACAGATGGCGCCGTGCAGCTACGAGTCTTTTAATTATTGCTAACGGTGCAACAAGGAGTGCACAAAAGCATACAAGAGCAAATTACAAGACTGCAAAGTGGTACCAGATCTACCACCCGAGCAACGTCGAAAGGCAACTGTTGCGTTCCATTCCATAGAACATCTTTTGCCCAGACTGCCTTTTCAATAAAAGGACCACAACTATGGAACTCTCTACCTGACACTTTGAAATGTATACCTGCACTTGTCACTTTCAAAAAACAAACAAAATTGTGGCTAGTTGAGCAACAATCGTGTTTCCTTGTTTAGTTTTTACTAATTTTTACTAATTGGTTCTTATCTAGTTTGCACTTTGTCTGCGTTATTATTATTATTATTATTATTATTATTGGCTTTTATCTAGTTTGCACTTTGTCTGTATTATTACTATTATCATTATTATCGACTCCTCTTTGCCTCATTCTTTTTATTTTCCTATTTTAATGATGTTAGATCTGTGTTGTTGTTGTTGTTGTTGTTGGGGACAAGTGTTGTAAATTAGCTTCGGCTACAAACACTATGATGCATACATTGGATAACTGTTTCAGATGTCTATGTTTCTGTATCTGTCCCTATTTCAAATAAACCTTTATATATATATATATATATACATACGCCAGCAGGATAACACAGGTAACAGTTACACAGACAAACAAAATTTTCCTGCCCTGCCTACATGTCAGGCTGGCATATAAAGTGGCCTGAATGGCAACCAGGAACAGGTGTGCTCAGGGTGCCAATCAAGGACAGGTGAGGGAAACAGTGCTCGGGGAGCCAGACAGGAAGTGGAACTAAAATAAGAGCGCTAAACAGGAAATAACTGTAAACTCGGCAAGATAACACAAAAATTCAAAATAATTGTTGTCTTCCCACATAGCTTGTCTGCGGTGCTAAGCCTTCTGGGTAACGTAGTATAAAAACATTGAGCAACACGCTGTCATCCTGACTTTCTATTTTACACGTCTTAAAACCGGGGAGTATGAAATCCAAGGTACCCCTCCCTGTATTAACATGTTAACGAGCTCTGTCAGTAGCAGAGAGAGAAAGACATGAGCTTAGAGGGAGAATAGCAACAAGTCCACAGAAAGAAACTGCACGAATGGTACAGCAGATAGGACTGCAAACATCTGGCAACTTATTATCTTTGTTGAGCTCCTTATCCACCGAAGGGTCTGGAACATTTGGTTACTGTGCCCCATATTCTGTTTTGCATTTGCACAGCTGGAACATGTTATGCAAATCAGGTTGATGACGCTACTGAAGCATCAACAACAACATTCGGAGCTCTTGCGAACATGCCATTTAGCATACACTTGTTTTAGAAATGATAGCTGTGAGTTAGTAATACTAATAGATAATACAAATGAATACTACATGAAGTTACCACCACAGACTATATGAAATGATCAGGTTTAGAATTACACATGTCTGCAGGAATAGCTATAGAAACTACAGTGGTACCTCAGTTTTGTTTTGTTTTTTAAATGATTTGTCTGTTTTTGGAAAAAACAAACATTTTTTTCCCCACAACTTTGTGATGGTTTCGTATGCCGTCTCAACCAGCGAACTGCCAAACATGATGCGCAACAAACTCTGTTATTGACGCTATTATTTTTTTCTGTTAACAAGTGATGTGTATTTATGGTCTTGTCACTCTCTCCCGGGCAGAAGGGCAACACGGCAGTGCGGCTGGATCAAAAGAGACGTTGGAGACGCTTTGCTGAACAAAAAGTTGCTTTATTACAAGTGAGCATCATTATACAGGACTGCAGTACCTGGAGGAGGTCAGGTCCAAAAAAAATTAGGCACTCCTAACTTGGAGAAGCCAAACCATCAGTTTTATATTCCTCCTTCATGTCTCCGTGTGTGTGCTAAGTCAGGCGAGCACATCCTGACCATAAAAGGAGACATTTGTGTGTAAGTGTCTGGAAAACAACTGCTTTAAGTCATAACTTAAATGTTATGACTTACAGGTATGCTCCTTCAAAGGCTGTGCTACTGGCTGCAAAGCATTGCACTTTCAAATACAACAATGAGTAGAGAGGAGTGTTATGTGTGTATATGTGTAAATAAATGAACACTGAAATTCAAGTATTTATTTTATTTATATGTGTATATATATATATATATATATATATATATATATATATATATATATATATATATATATATATAATAACATACATATATTTATAGCTAGAATTCACTGAAAGTCAAGTATTTATTTTATTTATATATATATATATATATATATATATATATATATATATATATATATATATATATATATATATATATATATATATATATATATATATATATATATATATATATTCACAGTGGGGCAAAAAAGTATTTAGTCAGCCACTCATTGATTGTCAATGGGTGGCTGACTAAATACTTTTTTGCCCCACTGTATATATATATATAAGAAATACTTGAATTTCAGTGAATTCTAACTATAAATATACTCCTCCCCCCCTTAACCCTGTCCCCTGGCCCCGCCCCAACCCACCCCCCACCCCCCGCCCACCTCAACCCCCCCCGAAAAATCTCCCGAATTTGGAGGTCTCAAGGTTGGCAAGTACGGCCCTCATATATGATTAGCATTGTTCTAGCCTTTTTAACTGACTATCATGTGTTTTGGTATGCCTAATGTCTCCCAATGCCTAATCCCTAGTAACTTCAAGCTGTATTTAATTGCTAAAGAATTGTATAAGGGTCAGATTCCTGAAAATATATAACTAGCCTTCATATAATAATAGTTTTCATTCATAGTAATATTTTAAATAAGTTGCACGCCCTTTTGACAAAAATTCCCCTAATCGATAGCCTTGGACTGATCCCCACTGTCATAAACACTTATTTCTTCTTTTTCCTTAGGCGCACTCCACCCTTATGAACACTGGTTTACCGTGGACTCTCTGTCCCAGTGGACTTGTCTGCTCTTTTACTATAAAGAGAGTGAACATTTCTTCATCGGTACTTGCGTTTGGCAGAAGTTTGCTTGTGGAGGCGCCCACTCGTGTAGCTTATGTACGTAATCGACAATGCTTTTTGTGGGAGTGACACCAATACTGTAACATTTACCTGTGACCTCTCAATAAATGCTTGTGAAATGTTTTCAGAAAACCCGACCTCTA
The DNA here is from genome assembly GCF_033978785.1 of Entelurus aequoreus. Taxonomy (NCBI): domain Eukaryota; kingdom Metazoa; phylum Chordata; class Actinopteri; order Syngnathiformes; family Syngnathidae; genus Entelurus; species Entelurus aequoreus. The sequence continues at coordinate 36,786,353 of NC_084750.1, read as the reverse complement.
ATTGTTTAACAGAAGAATGGGGGTAGAGTCTGTGAAATTACCCCCGAGATAGTACCCGAAATTACATCCATCCATTCATCCATCCATCCATTTTTAACCAACTGTCAGTCTCGGGTTGTACAAAACCCAAAACCAGTGAAGTTGGCACGGTGTGTAAATCGTAAATAAATACAGATTACAATGATTAACAAATCCTTTTCAACCTATATTCAATTGAATAGACTGCAAAGACAAGATACTTAACATTCTAACTGGTAAACTTTGTTATTTTTTGCAAACATTAGCTCATTTGGAATTTGATGCCTGGTTTGATGCCAACATGTTTAAAAAATGCAGGCACAAGTGACAAAAAAGACTGAGAAAGTTGAGGAATGCTCATCAAACACTTATTTGGAACATCCCACAGGTGAACAGGCTAATTGGGAACAGGTGGGTGCCATGTTTGGGTATAAAAGCAGCTTCCATGAAATGCTCAGTCATTCACAAACAAGGATGGGGCGAGGGTCACCACTTTGTCAACAAATGCGTGAGCAAATTGTCGAACAGTTTAAGAACATTTCTCAACCAGCTATTGCAAGGAATTTAGGAATTTCACCATCTACAGTCCGTAATATCATCAAAAGGTTCAGAGAATCTGGAGAAATCACTGGACGTAATTGGCAAGCCAGAAAACCAACATTGAATGCCTGTGACCTTCGATCTCTCAGGTGGTACTACATCAAAAACTGACATCAGTGTGTAAAGGATACGACTACATGGGCTCAGGAACACTTCAGAAAACCACTGTCAGTAACTATAGTCTGTCACTACATCTGTAAGTGCAAGTTAAAACTCTACTATGCAAAGCGAAAGCCATTTATCAACAACACCCAGAAACGCCAAGAAGGAATTCCACCTGAAAAGATTCAAAAATTGGTCTCCTTAGTTCCCAAACATTTACTGAGTGTTGTTAAAACGAAAGGCCATGTAACACAGTGGTAAAAAAGCCCCTGTACCAACTTTTTTGCAATGTGTTGCTGCCATTATATTCTAAGTTAATGATTATTTGCAAAAAAAAAGAAGTTTCTCAGTTCAAATATTAAATATCTTGTATTTGCAGTCTATTCAATTGAATATAAGTTGAAAAGGATTTACAAATCATTGTATTCTGTTTTCATTTACGATTTACACAATGTGCCAAATTCACGGGTTTTGGGTTTTGTACTTGAAAATTTAACCATAACTTCATTTCTGCCCCAGTGCACACGGTCAAATGTACATACTTTTGGGGTTTTTCATTCCTTGTTCCGGGGTAAAGTTCTTGCAAAGGAAAAGGGGTTTGAGGTTGTTTTAGGACACCTGATCACTGGTGAGGATCTGCTGTATCTCCTTTTCCTGCCCAACACCCTCAGCCATTTGAAACAAACCCACAGGACACAACAGAAGGAGAAGTAGATACAGAACATGCTGTTGCTAGTCCATCTAAATGAATCAAGGACTGCCGGTTAACGTCCAAAACCTCTGGAGCCCCTCTTTGGGTCAGTGGGTTAACAAGCTTGTTGAACCAAATATTTCAAGGAGTCTTTTGGATTCCTTTGTTTCACTGAGCTGCATATCTCCTCATTAAAACCAGTAGGACTCACTCAGCAAAGTTTTGTTCTCAAGTTTGTTTGTGACAAAGCTAACTCAAAATCTTGATTAGCATAAGAAACTCCCGTTTCTGTTTTCCTCTCTGGGACTTCAAAACCTGTTGTATTTGGTTAAGCCCTATTTTTATTTGTAGGGACTCTTCTTTAATTACACACTCAGGGTCTGATTTAATAAAGGTTTGCGTGTACTAAAACATGTGCAGACTTGATAGCGCACGCAAAGCTGATCTACTAAGCTTGAGGTAGAGATGGGCGATATGCCACAAAAAAATTGATCACGATTAATTTTTTCATATCATCTGATCTTGAATAATATCACAATTTTTGTTTTTTTAATTAAAGTGGATTGTCCCTTGCAGTATTATACAGAGTACCACATCTTTACTGTTAACTACTGCCGTATCATTAAACAAACATTTCCACCATGTTTGATTGAGGTAATATATGCTAACAGCTGAAAACTGTCACTTTGTCCATACCTATTATTTTGTTTACTTGAGGTGCAACATTACAGATGTTTTAGGGCCACAGTTTTGCTTCTTTTTCCTTTTTCGGTATGTTTTGTGGATTAAAGAAACAACTTTTTTTCCCTCTCAAAGTTCTTTTGATTATTTTTTCGCTTGCCATCACAAACATTCTGCAGTAAACAAAGTATCAGGGTTGGTAAGAGTTAATTCTAGATTTTAAATCATGCTTTTTACTTGTATAGTAGAATGTTGTGGCCATAAACCAAGAGGTTGGTCTAATGGAGATCTAATCTAATCAGTCGCGTCCCAGTGATAGCAGACATTGTGCAGTAATTGATTGTTGTATTATGTTCGTAGTTTATATTTCTTGTTAGCACTTCACAATACTGCTACATGCTGGATGTGCTTATCGCTCAGCTTCTAAGATTTATCGCTCAGCTTCTAAGATTTATAGCTCATCCTTTGTATATTCAGGCTCAAAAATATAAGGTTCTGGATCATCATTTGCCCCAAAGTACAGTTGGCTCTCATGATGTCTGCCATGAGTAGTAGGGTTGTTGTTGTTTATGTTGAGGTAAATAGTGAACGTTGTGATACGTCTGTGAAGTGAATGTGCGCTTAAAATGATCAAAATATGTAAATATTAAATGGTATTATGATACATATATACTTAAAGAATGTATATAAAATCTTGATGGAAGTGTTTGGATGTTTTTAGAGCTTTTTATATGCAAAATAGAGCAAATACCATTAGCTCCATTTAGGGTTGTACGGTATACTGGTATTAGTATAGTACCGCAATACTAATGAATCATATTCGGTACTATACCGCCAATAAAAAGTAACGCTAAATTAGGAGCCTTCGTTTGCTTACTTACTACTAAAAGACAAGTTGTCTTGTATGTTCACTATTTTATTTGAGGACAAACTTGCAATAAGAAACATACGTTAAATGTACCGTAAGATGTTTTGTTAAAATAAAGCCAATAATGCAATTTTTTGTGGTCCCCTTAATTTAGAAAAGTATCGTTCTTAGGAATATAGAACATAAGACTAATAGTGAGGAGGAGTCCGACACCCAAAGCATTTGAGTTAAATATCCGTGCTGTATAGCCAATAGAGGCTGTGAATTTAGTTTGTAATTTTTTGTAGTACCACCCAACTCGAGTTTCCAGTGTTTAATTTTCTAGTCATTGGTATTCATTGTCATGCCTCAGTGATATGGACACTGGCTTCGTCCAATTATGCAAATAACTCTTATTTGTCTTCACTGACCTCATTTTCAGTACAAGCCTATACTTTTTCCCAAACTTTGAACCCTGCACTTTATACAATGCTGCAGCTCATTTATTGTTATGTACAGGGGGAGTAGACGGCACAGACCAAAAGGGGGCGTAGTTAAGCTTTATGATTTATTATATAAATGCACTATGTATGTATAATAATCAAACAATAATAATATAGTCAACTAGAGAAATGGAGTGTGACAAAAATCCAAGAGTTGGTGTGTGGGTAAGACTATGTGTGGAGATTAGCTGCTGAGTGTTACAGTAGTGTTGAACAAGAGGCAGAAGATCAGGAGAGACAAGGCAAACCTCGGAGGTCCGTGAGCAGGCAGGAAGTTGGGGGGCTATAGCGGGGCAAAGAAGGTCCGAGTCCAAGCGGGAGGTCGAGATCTAAGAGTCAGTCCGGGAAGCAAAGGAACGAAGAATGACGAGACGCACAGCTCATCAACACGGGAATGAAGGCAGACTGCTGGGAGGACGACAAGGAAGACACGGGACCAATCAAACACGAAGGGAGAGAAAACACACACAGGGAGAGCAAGGTTGCATAGAGCTAAAGGATCGCTTACGGTACAGGAACGGATGGTTGCGTTCTGGCCCGGAATGCAGGTCTGCATTGGCTTAAGAAGCCCAGACAGATCATCACCGACAGGTGTGCGGATTGCAGATTGACTGCAGCTGCCGGCTGCAGCAGGACTCACACGCACAGGTGCGCTCTTGGAGGCGCAATCAGCAGAGCGCAACAGATGAGGGCACATTGGAATGTGCCCTGGCCGTGACATTTATGGATTTTCCAGGTTCACAAGCGTCATACGCCGCCAATAAATTTAGCCTTGTCACATCAGATCAATGAAATTGCCGGACTGGTCACAGTGGACCAATGAAATAATTCACATTAAATAAACTCCACCCACGCAATGAATCAGTGAGCCATTTAGCTCTTCACCCTCATCATGGAGCAGAAACAATGAAAAGCATGCTACGCAGCTCCGAAGACGTTGGACCCAGCTATAAAAAAAAAAAGGAACCGAACGGAAATCCACCACCACAAACAGGCACGGAAAGAATGGATTGCCGTGTGGCGAAGAAAACGACTTCAGCAGTTTCAGTGTACAGGCGGAGGAGGAGGAGGATGACCGCTCCCAATTATGTTATAGACACTCTCTTGTTTAATTGGGAAAGAACACAAGCGCCTGTGTAAATATTAATGTAGCAATGAGTACACCTGCGGCTTACAGACCTATCTTGTCAATATATGGACACAATTTAATTAGATGAGTGCAGCTTATACCACTCTACAATGTAGCCCAGACATTACACTACAGCAGGGGTCACCAACCTTTTTGAAACCAAGAGCTACTTCTTGGGTACTGATTAATGGGAAGAGCTACCAGTTTGATACACACTTAGATAAATTGCCAGAAATAGCCAATTTGCTCAATTTACCTTTAACTCTATGTTATTATTAATAATAATGATATTTACACTTAATTGAACGGTTTAAAAGAGGAGAAAACATGAAAAAAATGACAATTAAATTTTGAAACATAGTTTATCTTCAACTTCGACTCTTTAAAATTCAAAATTCAACCGAAAAAAAGAAGACAAAAACTAGCTAATTCGAATCATTTTGAAAAAATTTAAAAAATAATTTATGGAACATCATTGGTAATTTTTCCTGATTAAGATTAATTTTAGAATTTTGATGACATGTTTTAAATAGGTTAAAATCCAATCTACACTTTGTTAGAATATATAACATATTGGACCAAGCTATATTTCTAACAAAGACAAATCATTATTTCTTCCAGATTTTCCAGAACAAAAATTTTAAAAGAAATTCAAAAGACTTTGAAATAAGATTTAAATTTGATTGTACAGATTTTCTAGGTTTGCCAGAATAATTTTTTTGAATTTTAATCATAATAAGTTTGAAGAAATATTTCACAAATATTCTTCATCGAAAAAACGGAAGCTACAATGAAGAATTCAATTAAAATGTATTTATTATTATTTACAATAAAAATTTTTTTTTTACTTGAACATTGATTTAAATTGTCAGGAAAGAAGAGGAAGGAATTTAAAAGGTAAAAAGGTATATGTGTTTAAAAATCCTAAAATCATTTTTAAGGTTGTATTTTTTCTCTAAAATTGTCTTTCTGAAAGTTATAAGAAGCAAAGTAAAAAAATTCATGAATTTATTTAAACAAGTGAAGACCAAGTCTTTAAAATATTTTCTTGGATTTTCAAATTCTATTTGAGTTTTGTCTCTCTTAGAATTAAAATGTCGGGCAAAGCGAGACCAGCTTGCTAGTAAATAAATAAAATTTAAAAAATAGAGGCAGCTCACTGGTAAGTGCTGCTATTTGAGCTATTTTTAGAACAGGCCAGCGGGCAACTCATCTGGTCCTTACGGGCTACCTGGTGCCCGCGGGCACCGCGTTGGTGACCCCTGCACTACAGTAATGACAAAATCATTATGTTGGGTAATTTTTGAACCATCAACTGAGTCCTTGTGTACGTTTAAGAGTTGTCGGCAACCCACGGCTCTTTAGCCCCGCCCTAGTGGGGCTAAAGAGCCGTGGGTTGCCGATTGGTATATTTGAGTTCATTTAATTTCCTTTACTTATGTCCACTGTGTATTTAATTTATATTTGCATGTCTCATGACACGTTATCTCTACGTAATATTGGCTGCATGTCTGAATGTTGTTTGTGTGACACAGCAAACGTTACCCAGCCTGCCAAAGATTGTATTAAATCCACTAGAAAGAGACAGCCTGCCGTTTCCTTTAACATGGACACACACATCTATAACTTTGGCCATTCTAAGTCAGTCATTTCCTGGAGTTATCTAACCCTCTGAGAAGCCTCCGTTTTACTAATGTTTTTCAATGTTACAAAAATTGGTAGAATAAATATTACATTTCAACATTTCTATCAACAAAGATTTGCGTCAGCCTGCGAAACATAGTCATTTTGATAGTTAACAGCTAATATAAACACTTACACCATGTGTTGCCTTCATTATAAGGCTTATATAAGGCTTTTAATTTTTTGCAGCTACAGAAGGATTTTGTTTTTTATTTTTGGTCCAATATGGCTCTTTCAACATACCAAAGACTATACAAATGGCACCCATTAGCTCCCTGTTTGGCACTCAGCATTAAGGGTTGGAATTGGGGGGTTGAATCACCAAAAATGATTCCTGGGCACGGCCACCGCTGCTGCTCACTGCTCTTCTCACCTCCCAGGGGGTGATCAAGGGTGATGGGTCGAATGCAGAGAATAACTTCGCCACACCTAGTGTGTGTGTGACAATCATTGGCACTCTAATAACATTAATAATAATTTTGGGTTGCCGACCCCATTAAAAATTGAATTACTAACATTTGTTGCAAAGCATGATAGGAGTTTCTTCGGGACTTTCTATGAGCAACATCAGGACACTCCCACTTGACCTTCACACGCCGCCTTGTACCATATTGACTCTTGGTACTCACTGGTAAAACCAACACCTTTTCCACCCTCAGGCTGACACTTGAATGTCACACTTTGAATTCCCCTCAAATCAGACATTTATTACAAAGTCGATCATCCAGTTTGTCAGCTGCTGACGTCCTTGACCTCTGTGAGTCAGCATGTTCTGTAACCTCTGTGAGTCAGCATGTTCTGTAAAAAAAAAAAGATACATGCAAACACCAGCACTCAACACTTCATGTCTATTCACACAGATAGTGTTTGCCTGTGAATTAGAGAAAGCAAACGGCTCTCGCAGAAGACCAATTAATTCTTAAAAACAAAGAAAACAAGCCTGTAGTTTTAAATACTGTAGTGTTCATTCACTTTCTGTCTGTCACTTTAGGGCAGTCCTTCTCAAATAGTGGGGCGGGCCCCCCTGGAGGTGCGTGGTGCGATGCGTGTGACCTCGGGGAACATACTTTTTTTGCCGTACCAGAATACGATGAAGCGTATGTAGCACTTGGCTTCACTGTAACCACGGTGGGAGACGAGGAAAGGCCGTTGTGTTGTTTCCTTTAAAGGCCTACTGAAATGAATTTTTATTATTTAAATGGGGATAGCAGATCCATTCTATGTGTCATACTTGATCATTTTGCGATATTGCCATATTTTTGCTGAAAGGATTTAGTATAGAACAACGACGATAAAGTTTGCAACTTTTGGTCTCTGATAAAAAAAAAGCCTTGCCCCTACCGGAAGTAGCGTGACGAGACCCGGGGAAGAACTGCTCATATTTTCCTATTGTTTACACCAGCAGCGAGAGAGATTTGGACCGAGAAAGCGACAATTACCCCATTAATTTGAGCGAGAATGAAAGATTTGTGGATGAGGAACGTGAAAGTGAAGGACTAGCGTGCAGTGCAGAACAGATCTTTTTTCGCTCTGACCGTAACTTAGGTACAAGCTGGCTCATTGGATTCCACACTCTCTCCTTTTTCTATTGTGGATCACGGATTTGTATTTTAAACCACCTCGGATACTATATCCTCTTGAAAAGGAGAGTCGAGAACGCGAAATGGACATTCACAGTGACTTTTATCTCCACGACAATGCATTGGTGGCGCACTTTAGCTACTGAGCTAACGTGATAGCATCGGACTTTACTGCATATAGAAACAAAATAAATAAGTCCCTGACTGGAAGGATAGCCATAAGATCAACAATACTACCAAACTCTGGACATGTAACTACACGGTTAATGCTTTCCAGCTTGGCGAAGATTAACAATGCTGTTGCTAACGACGCCATTGAAGCTAACTTAGCAACGGGACCTCACAGAGCTATGATAAAAACATTAGCGCTCCACCTACGCCAGCCAGCCCTCATCTGCTCATCAACACCCGTGCTCACCTGCGTTCCAGCGATCGACGGAGCGATGAAAGACTTCACCTGATCATCCGTGCGGTCGGCGGCTAGCGTCGGCTAGCGTCGGCTAGCGTCGGCTAGCGCGTCTGCTATCCAAGTAAGTCCTCCTGGTTGTGTTGCTACAGCCAGCCGCTAATACACCAATCCCACCTACAACTTTCTTCTTTGCAGTCTCCATTGTTCATTAAACAAATTGCAAAAGATTCACCAACACAGATGTCCAGAATACTGTGGGAATTTGAAATGAAAACATGACTTTTTGTATTGGATTCAATGGGCTCCGAATACTTCCGCTTCCACTGTTGACATCACGCGCAAACGTCATCATATCGAAACGTTTTCAGCCGGAAGTTTGCCGGGAAATTTAAAATGGCACTTTATAAGTTAACCCGGCCGTATTGGCATGTGTTGCAATGTTAAGATTTCATCATTGATACATAAACTATCAGACTGCGTGGTCGGTAGTAGTGGGTTTCAGTAGGCCTTTAATGTTAATAAACTTACAATGTTATGCAGAGGTATAGTTCTAACAATTTTAAAGACAAATTATACTAATTATAGTCACGGTGGAGAGTGGGGGGGAAAAATATTTTCTGCTTTCTAGGGGGGCGTAACAGAAAATATTTGAGAAGCACTGCTTTAGGGTCACAAGCGATTGGACTATTGGATGCAGTGGTTTGCCGTCAGGCCCAGCAAGGCATTCTCTGCTGGCCTAACATAACCAGAAATCATATTTAAAGATAAGAGGAATTTTTTATTTACTTTCCCTAAATATCTAAAAGTATTCATATTAGCTTCATATCATATTATGCTCCTTCCAGTGCTGTTGTTTTTAGGTTAGAGTTTTTATCCAATCAGAATTCAGCTCGCTTATGTTGCCATGCTGTAACAAATCTGCCCGGGGCCTTCAGAATCAACAATGTGCACTGTGAGCGAACAGGCACATACAGTTGATAGATAATTGCCATAGCCAATCAAATCAAGAGTTGTTGTCAGTAAGGCCTTAGAGCTGGCCTTACGCTGTGATTGGATACTCACTTGGGAGTCCCAAGTAAGTATCCAATCACAAGTTGCGTAAACAGGAAGTGGGCCATAGAAAGCCACACAAAACTTGCCGATACTCACAAAGAAGGAGAGCAAAATGTTGATTAGGTGGCAGATATATATTTGCAAGGCCATTTTCAAGAAGGATATTTAGGAGAAACTACATCTTGTGAGACGAGGTCGGCCGACACCGGAAGCTATCCCGGCGGTGAAATGCTTTGCCCGCCACTTCCACTCGAATCAAACGACTACGAGCAGTACCACTGGCTTATACGGCGTAAAATGGGTTCTACAAATTGAGAGTTCAAATATGTTATTTCTTAATTTTTTCATGTTTCATTTGTTTTATACAAATTTTTTGATTTTGACAGTACCACGTGAGATATGTTTTAATTGCTGAAGCGGGTTTATTGAATATTAAATGTGCCGAAAAATACACCGTCTTGTCCACTGTTGAGGGAATTCAGTGCCCAGTAGCGTGCAAGTGGGTTTCGGTATAGTGTCTCCAGTCGTGTCCATGTGGTGACATACATTACGGTATTTTGAGAGGTGAAGTCCGATCAAGTAGGACATCACTGAAGGCCTAGGTGAGAAACGCACGGCCCGCCACTGATTGTATGTTTGTCTATACGTTCTTATTCTGTTGGTTTATGTTTTGCATTTTTGTACTGAAAATGAATTGAACCTTGACAAAACTCGGCGGTGTGTTCCTCCGTGTTCCTTCACTCTTGGCGCAGGCGAAGAAAACGAGCTGCTCTTCATTTCTGAATCACAGTCAAGTAGACGTTTCCTAGTGGACACAGATAAGCCGACCACTGGCTGTGGACCACTACGGAGTGCCGCTAACGGCTCATCAATCCACACTCTCGGCTCCAGGTTAGTGACTGTGTGCTTCCACGGACACAATTTCCAGTGGGAAATCACTGTCCCCATTATCAGCGCGGATTACCTGTGTGCTAATGGACTATTTATTGATTACTTGCGTTTTTTCCACATCAGACAGTGTTGAACATTTTATTCCCACAGTCGGCCTGCCAGTTTTTGCCCGCTCACGCCGTCTTGACGCTGTCAAATTTGTCGTGGCTAAATAAGAGTTTGCTATTATTGAGGGTATAGACATCATGAGGTGTTCTAATAGACCATGGGTCTCGCCTTTGCATATTGTGCCCAAGACAGATGGTTCCTGGTAGCCTTGTGGAGATTTTCCCCGCCTTAACAACATCACCACGCACGACCGATACCCTATTCCACACATTTCTAATGTGTAGGCGATGGCAGATTACCCCCGCCCAGCCACAGTTGAAGCACTGCAGGAGTTTTTGAGCATGATCAATTTTTATAATCGGTTCCTTCCCCCGAGCTGCTCACCCTCTGCCGCCTCTTTATTGTTATAACAAAAAGGCGATGCGTCCAATGTTGCAGTGGTCAAACAGCATGTGGCGAATGTGTGGCAGCCCCTTGCGTTTCTCAGTTGTAAACTGCGAGATAATGAGCGAAACTAACGAGCGTTTTTGCTCGAGAGTTGTTGGTACTGTATTCTGCTTTACACTAAGAGTATAAACACTTTGTAGGGCTCAATAAATGAAAAGAATGGCACATTCAACTCAATGGCAAATACTACCGGACTGTAAGGCGCACTTAAAATCCTATTATTTTCTCAAAAATCGACGGTGCACCTAATGTACGGAATAATTCTGGTTGTGCCTACCGACCTCACAGCTATTTTATTTGTTACATCGTGTAATTGTCATGATCCATTGCCCAGATCATGTTTTGTTTAATTTTGGACTGTCATGACGTGGACTCTGGGGGGTTTGTTTTCCCGAGATGTAAAAGAAACTGGACCGGACGTGGCGTGACGGTAAGGACATGATTTATTTAACACTAACAAAGGAACAAACAAAAAGCGCGCACAAGGCGGAAATGCAAACTTGACTATGAAACAAAAACTAGCACAAAGGCAAAACTATGGACTAGAAACAAAAACACTTACTGTGACATGAATACACAAAACTCACGTGGCAAGAAATGAGCAGCATGAACTATGGCAGCATGACAATGGCATGAGCAGAGTGAACAGAAGTAATGTCGCCTTGGCCGACTGCCTGGCAACTACAAGCTTAAATAATACAGACATGATTAGTGCATACTTGCCAACCCTCCCGGTTTTACAGGGAGACTCCCGGAATTTAGCGCCTCTTCCGATAACCTCCCGGAAGAAATTTTCTCCCGATAAACTCCCGGAATTCAGCCGGAGCTGGAGGCCATACCCCCTCCAACTCAATGCGGACCTGAGTGGGGACAGCGGCGACAGTCTGTTTTCACATCCGCTTTCCCACAATTTAAACAGCGTGCCTGCCCAATCACGTTATAACTGTAGAATGATCGAGGGCGAGTTCTTGGTTTCTTATGTGGGTTTATTGTTAGGCAGTTTCATTAACGTCCTCCGAGCGCGGTAACAACACACAACAACAGCAGTCACGTTTTCGCTACCGTAAAGTAGTTTGTCTGCCGTAAACAGCAATGTTGTGACACTCTTAAACAGGAAAATACTGCCATCTACTGGATAGCCTCCGGCACACTGAAATTCAAATATTTATTTTATTTATATGTATAATAAAATATATATATATATATATATATATATATATATATATATATATATATATATATATATATATATATATATATATATATATATGAAATATATATGAAATACTCAAGTTGGTGAATTCTAGCTGTAAATATACTCCTCCCCTCTTAACCACGCCCCCAACCACGCCCGACACCACCCCCCACCCCCACCTCCCGGAATCGGAGGTCTCAAGTTTGGCAAGTATGGATTAGTGACAGGTGCGTGAGTCCAAATGTGCAGCAGGTGAAACTAATGGTTGTCATGGAAACAAAACAATGGAGTGAAAACAGGAACCAAAAAGAGTCCAAAAACCAAACAGGACATAACTAAACAAAACATGATCACAGACATGACATGGACTCCCTCAGTTTCTGTTTTGAGCACCCCTTGGGTTGTGTTTTAGTTGCCATGGGTGCAAATTAATCTCACCTGCCTCTGATTAGTGTTCGGGACGCTCACCTGCTCCTGGGCACTAATCGGAGAGCTACTTATTCCTGTTTTTCGCCACACTCAGTCTGGCTGTCTTGTTTGCAATGCAACAAGTTACGCGTGTTACCCATTTTGATTCCTGAGCTAAGCTTCGCCATTTGTTTACCTGTTTATATGCTAAGCTTTCACGCTAGCCTTTTCCTTAGCTTTGCTTTTCGTGCTATCGGCCCTTTTGTTTTGTCTGTTTGGTATCCTGCACAATTTATGAAGAATAAATAATTTCCTTACCTGAACTTTGCCTCCGGAGTTTCTGTCTGCATCTTGGGAGAACGATCAACGCAGTAAAATGCGGCCACGACATGACAGTAATGACAAGTGTGACCAGTAGATGGCAGTCACACATAAGAGATGACGCCAGTAAACAACAACAAAACTTTAAATGTTCGTTTGAGAATATAGAACATTGGACACGGCGCTCAAAATCTGTCAAAATGTTTTAGTACAACTTTGGTAAGTTATGAAGCCGCACCGCTTGATGGATTGTCGGAGCATTACGGCTACTGTAGTCAGACATACTCTGCTTCAACATACGAGTATTATTATGGTGCGTGTATTAGGACTGCAAAATGGCACCTATTAGCAGACATATTATCTGGCGTTTCTTTTCGCAATATTATGCAACACCAACTTTTCTTACCTTCTGGTACCTGCTGATGTGTATTTGGATCTGCGTAAGTCCTGAAAATTAGACTATATATTTTTTTCTGGTTATACAAAAGACAGGCAGACGAATTTGCAAATTCCCCTCCCTCTCATTCTTCAATGCATTTGAGTACCTTAGTACATTAGTGCAATTTCTATTACTTTGTGTACTATTTCCAGTCTTACTTGGACTCATTCTGGCTACATATTTTGTGCAAAGTGCAAACTCAGACCAATAATTACATAACACGTCTGTAATACACACACAAATATAGTCATGTGTGCGCAAGCGTGCTGCAGGGTTGACTGGTGGATTATTTTGAGACTTAGCAGTATTTTACTTTTTAAATTATTAAAGACAGCATGGAGCGGTCACATTTCATTTATTCTATTACACTGCAAGCCTGCATGCATGTGTGTATGGAATCACGCCGGGCCCTGGCCGACTTTTTCCAAAAGTTCCAAAAGGAGGAAACCATATGCTCATTCTCGGGTACGATTAGCCTCGTTTGAGTGCAGTATGTCTCAAGTGGCTGAACAAGATGAATTACTATTCATTCCTCCAAAAATTGACCAACAATCTGCATGAGCAAGGGGAAAAAGTCGGCCTACGTATAAGCCAAGAGAAGACCAAGGCCATGACCGTTGCACAAGACCAAAACGTTCCACTATTCACCGTAGGCGAACAAGGCATAGAGTACGTTGAGAACTTCACGTATCTTGGAAGCAACATCTCAAACACTGGAGACGCAGAAAAGGATGTACAGACCAGAATCGGAAAAGCTGCAGGAGTCTTCCAACGCCTCCGGAATATCTGGTCATCAAAATCTATCAGTACGTCCACAAAGCTGCGCCTCTATATGTCAGTGGTCATCCCTACAGTGACCTATGCCTGTGAGACATGGATGAAGACATCAACCATTACAAACAAGCTGGATGTCTTCCACCGACGGTGCCTCAGATACATCTTGAGGATCTCATGGAGAGACCACATCACCAATGAAGAGGTGATGAGAAGGGCAGGGGTAGCACCATTGTCTGATATAGTCTCTGATATGAGAAGGAGAATGGCTGGACACGTACTCCGACTGCCAAAAGAGAGACCAGCAAGTGTGGCAATGGACTGGGTGCCAGAAGGGGGAAAGAGGAAGAGAGGACGGCCAAAGAAGACGTGGAGACAAACAGCCAAGGAAGACCTGAGAGAGATGGGAGTCAGCTGGCATGGAGCAAGAAGGGTCGCCAGTGACCGGAACAAATGGAGGGGACTCGTCGCCCAATGTTCCAACAGGAACGGGAGGAACTAAGTCTAAGTAAGTCCTCCAAAATGGACTTGCCTATCATTTCGACCTCTTGATGGTCACTTGAAAATGCACTCATCTTCAGCACAAACAAAAATACACGTACATACAGTATACACACGTGTGGCTTTGTGATGCATTAGACATGAGATAAACACTGTCCTCATTTTGTATGCAAAGTGCATATCTTGGAAAAACGAGCGGTAGAAAGGGCACAGGAAAGAGGAGGCTCTGTGTCAAGTGGAAAGTAATGGAGAAAAATGGTTCATCACAATTAATGAGACTGAGTCATAATATGGGGTTTAGTTGTAGTAACAACCATTGTACCTGTAACACAGGAACTTCTACATGTTTATTTATTAGTCATTTTGAACTGATGTTCAAATGAACTGATCTTTATAAACAGACTTTCCAAGGTCTCTCTCAGGGGTGAATCAAAATTTAGAGGCGCCCATCCCGGGATCTCAGTGGAGTTCTACGCCCCAATGAACGACTACTTTTTAAACCACAGTGATTCGTTCCTGCTTATGATTGTTTTTTGCAGAAAGTTTGTCAGGGCCAAGATCAATGCAGTTAGTTCTGAGTTATTGTCTACACTGCATCCACACCAGAAAAACGTAAAGGTCTAATTGGAGTTCGGTGCCAAAGCGCTTTGTCCTGCCCATCGAAAGCTCAGCATCCGGGCGTTTATGGACAGTGGGCCTGCTTCTGCTGGGCTTCTGCACGATGATTGGATGATAGGGATGTAACAATATCAAAATCTCACGGTATGATATTATCACAGTATAAAGACCACGGTAAGATATTAATGTGGTGTATGTCAAACAATTCCTGTATTTTCTACAAAATGGAACACACTTCACTTCCTTCATTGCAGATCCGCGATGCGCAGATGACTCTGGTGATGTAGTTTATTTTCAGACCCGCCAAAGTAAAAGATCCAGAAAAAAACTACATACCAAGTTTTTGTTTGATACGGTCACGGCATTATTGAGAATATTTTGGAACCGTAATACCGAGGTATCTACGAAACCATTACACCCCCATTGGATGATCATTGGAATCAACGATATTGAAATTTGAACCACAAAGGAAACATTTTTCAAGGTTCATTCTTTTGTTACGAGTTTAACCAGACACCTTTCAGACTTTTCCTTTTAGTGACTTTTTCTTCATTCAAAAACTAGCAACAAAGATAGTATATTTTTCTGGTGTAATTGGAGACTGTACTTGTGTTTGGAGACTCCGGTTTGACTTCTGTCACTCTGCAGTGTGCTCGACGAGCAATGAGTGAGTGCTGCTGCCAGCCTCCACCGTCTTTAAGCACTCTCAGGGGGTCACACTAGCCTCGCCCTGGAGCCTTGCGTTGCAACTCCAGTTGGTGCGCCCCCTTTGCCCCCTTGAAAGACCATCCACTGAGTCCACTATATATAAAAAACACATTTCTACATTGCACCTTTTGCAAGAAGGTCCAGCTGCGGCCTTGGCGTTTCCATCCCAATGGAAGTTTCCGGATTGTGTTTCATCAACCAATTGTGTATTATTTGGTAAGGCATGTTCTAATTTCTCGTTCCATACTGGCAACTTTACGTCAGGTTATACTGACCAGAGAAAACATTTGATGACAGATTATGTTGGTAAGTAGGCTATTGTTTATTTCTTATTTGTGTTTTTATAACTATCTCCTTTCCCATTTCCTTTACCCTCACCCGAACCAACTCTTTAGTTGGAGTGAAATTCTTTAGATGGATTTGTTAGTCAGTTCTACGATAATTCTATGCAACCCTTGCTGACTAAAGATCATATTTTGAAACTCTGGATGGATGTCAAGAAGAGGCCATTCCAGTCTGCGAAAACAGGAACCCCCACCAGCACGAGTACGCCCATTTGTGGCGCAGTTAGATAATATTGCCTTTTCCAGATCCCTGTTTGCGTTTTTTTCATGGATATATTGAAGTACTTCCACATCGCAGACACATTACCAGAGTTTTTTTTGTAAAACTGAAGCTTTCCTGACCACTGATTGTAATCACAGCTACAGGACAGCTTGCTAGCATTCGATTCAAACTATGCTTGGCGGGAAGCCCGAATTTGCGATAATAAGCGAAGTGGCTTATGGCCGGAGGCTAACTAGCTAAAATGCTCAAAGCAGTTGCCGAGCAACCTAAAGTGATCAGGCAGTGAGAGTTTGGACATTTTTAAGCACTTATTATCTCATAAAGGGACAGGGTGACATACCTCTGTCTGGCGCATGGCACAATATTTGTCGAAAAAAAAGGTTGAAATGTTGCTAGCTGACAAAGCTAACAATACAAACAGCTTTCAGTTAGCTGCTTAGCAACTACGAAACACACACTACGGAACAAAACCCCAGCCTTAAAAGTCTGGGCTCACTAATCGAGTTTAAGGAAACAGATGACTCCAATATGATAATGTTGGTGCAAACAATACAAAACCTACAATTAGACATCAGAGGTCTACAATCAAATATGAAAGGTCAACAATTAGATATTAGAGGTCTACAATCAAATATAGGAAATCAACAAGCACAGAATAAAAAAGAGCGAAAGGATTTTTGTGATAATTCATGGAAGTTCAAAGATGAAATGAAGATTCAGAAGGACACGGCATCAGGAAAATGCAGCATTGCACCAACTTCCTACTCCTTTTCGGACATGCTGTCATTAGAAACTGGAAATATGTATGTGGTGTATTGTATTGTAACTATAGTCATGTTTGAAATAAACTAACACTATAACCATAACATTGCCTCTCTAGACAATCACATAATTATTGCTTTACTGTTTTGAAAGTGCTGTTACAGTGATACAAGTATTTTGGCTGAAAACCAAAAATTTATTTTAGAGCCATTTTCAGCCAATAATTATCGGTGACCGAAATTTTGATGCATCACTACTTCAGTGTATATGCCAAATCAAGTTAAGTTACCTTTTGATTTATCCCTTTTGTCCAAATAGTTTGTGTCGAGAGATGTCCGATAATGGCTTTTTTGCCGATATCCGATATTCCGATATTGTCCAACTCTCAATTACCGATTCCAATATCAACCGACACCGATATATAAAGTCGTGGAATTAACACATTATTATGCCCAATTTTGTTGTGACGCCCCGCTGGATGCATTAAACAATGTAACAAGGTTTTCCAAAATAAATCAACTCAAGTTACGGAAAAAAATGCCAATGTTACACAGCTCGAAAGATGGGCCAACTCTTTCGTTGTGCGACACATTTATTTTTCAGGATCAAGCTGCAAAACAATTAACACAGCGTTACAACCGGAGCTTGATGCACATGCTTCTTTTCATACCACGTACTGACAGACTTCTTCTACAAAATACAATGTCTGGAGTTGAACAATTTTACAAATATTCCAAAAATATATTTATGTATACACATACACATACATATATATACACAAAAACCCTTTTTACTATTTCTATCTACCTTAGAATCATGCTCTTAATCACTGTTTAATAATATATGTATTGTATTTATATGTATCATCTTATCATTACTTGTACCTAATCTACTGTCCTATGTGCGACTGTAAATCTACTGCCTTAGCACACACTAACTGTAATTTAGCTTTGACACACCTATCTGGTGTGCTTATGATCAATACAACACTCAAAAGTTCGTTTAGCATGTCCTTGTAACATAAATGGCATTTAACATTTTATTTTCAAGTATCTCTGAGGAGTTATGTTGTGAACTTACTCTTAAACTAAAGCTAACTGTATTTTGCTTTGTCACCGTGGTTACCCTCGGACCAACGTCCGCCATCTTAGAAAATACCCTGAATGTGACTCGGATTTAACTCATAACATTCACAAAACAGACATTAGCTTAACATTGCTTACTCTAAAAGGTACAGAATAAATTCTACTACTGCTTGTATGTGTTATATGCAAACCAGCTTACCTGCAAAACAATTAACACAGCGTTACAACCGGAGCTTGATACACATGCTTCTTTTCATACCACGTACTGACAGACTTCTTCTACGGCGCCAGCTACTGATACCAACGGCACCACGCGCCCTCTGCTGGTGTAACTGAATATCGCATGCTGCATAGAAATACATATAAAACCTTGACATCACAAAAAATTAGTCTATAAACAGTATTTAAATCGAGTTTTCTGACCTTAAAGAGTTTTTAATGGGGGGGCAACTATTTTAGTCAAATTAAATCACTTAGTGCCACACCAACATGGCACTGCCATATTTATTATTGAAGTCACAGTGTCCATTATTTTTTTTAACATGCCTCAAAACAGCAGCTTGGAATTTGGGACATGCTCTCCCTGAGAGAGCATGAGGAGGTTGAGGTGGGCGGGGTAGGGGGTGGCGGGGGGTGTATATTGTAGCGTCCCGGAAGAGTTAGTGCTGCAAGGGGTTCTGGGTATTTGTTCTGTTGTGTTTATGTTGCATTACGGTGCGGATGTTCTCCTGAAATGTGTTTGTCATTCTTGTTTGGTGTGGGTTCACAGTGTGGAGCATATTTGTAACAGTGTTAAAGTTGTGTATACAGCTACCCTCAGTGTGACCTGTATGACTGTTGACCAAGTATGCTTGCATTCACTTGTGAGTGTCAAAAGCCGTAGATATTATGTGACTGGGCCGGCACGCAAAGGCAGTGCCTCCAAGGTTTATTGGCGCTCTGTACTTCTCCCTATGTCCGTGTACCACTCCATACAGCGGCGTTTTAAAAAGTCATATATTTTACTTTTTGAAACAGATACCGATAATTTCCGATATTAAATTTTAAAGCATTTATCGGCCGATAATATCGGCAGTCCGATACTATCGACATCTCTATTTGTGTCCAAGTTGTTATCATGTCGATCTTAAAATTATTTTCAGCCACTCCAAGTATATGTTACTGACTTAAATTTGTTGCAGGAAAAAGTACTTTAAATTAAAGTGTTCAGATTTGATAGATGAGTCAAGCAGAAAAAACAGAGGCTACCCGTTTCTCATTACAAACTATAGGATTTACACATTAGTGTTTTTAGTGTAGTGGTTGCTGTGGTTGTTGTACGCGAGAGGAGCTGAAGAGCTAAATCAGGGGTCGGCAACCTTTACCACTCAAAGAGCCATTTTGGCAAGTTTCACAAATTAAAAAAAGTAATGGGAGCCACAAAAAAATTTTTTAAATTTAAAATGAAAAACACCGCATACAAAGCTTAAATGCTTTGTGCTATGTTAACCAGGGGTCTCCGACACACGCACCGGCACGCACTTTAATGTGGAAATTTGATGTTAGTGCAGCCCGCGAGTTTTGAATGAATGGTGCTTGATAGCGTCATACTTGCCAACCCTCTCATTTTTCCCGGGAGACTCCCGAATATCAGAGCGTGATGACGCTGCATTTGGCGCCCTCTACAGTCCGCCCTAACGGTGTACCTGCTCCACCACACGTAGAATGCGATTTCAGCTTGCTCACGTAAGTGACAGCAAGGCGTACTAACTCAGCAGCCACACATCTTACACTGACGGTACCAATACCCAGAATCCCATGCAGCCCTAACTCTTCCGCTCAACCAACGCACGGAGAGGGTGGGGGGGGGGGGGGGGGGGGGGTTGATGTGTGGGGGGATTTGGTGGTAGTGGGGGTGTATAATGTAGACCGGAAGAGTTAGGGCTGCATGGGATTCTGGGTAATGGTTGTGTTGTTTTTATGTTGTGTTACGGTGGGATGTTCTCCAGAAATGTGTTTTTCATTCTTTTTTGGTGTGGGTTCACAGTGTGGCGCATATTTGTAACGTAACAATGTTAAAGTTGTTTGATACGGCTACCGTCAGTGTAAGCTGTGTGGCTGATGAGTAAGTATGCTTTGCTGTCTCCTGTGTGTGCAAGTAATAACAACATGCAACATGTGGCTGGACTGGCACGCTGTATGTAAATGCTATAGAGGACAATTACTGCAGTGCAATTAGGGCACGCCCTTTATTTAGTAATTATAGTGTAAATAGGATTATTTTTTCCCTGGGAGTAATCTATGAGAGACACTGAGATCCATAAGTCTCCTGGGAAAATCGGGGGGTCGACATGTATGTAGCTGAGCCGCATCAGAGTGGTCAAGGAGCCGCATGCGGCTCCGGAGCCGCGGGTTGCCGACCCCTGAGCTAAATGGTTGAAGCACTGCGAGCAGATGTTGTATATTTGATGGTCGTGTGATGGGTGATGAGGCAAGGAGACGCCAACGAGGAATCGTCAATCAAAAAGCTTTATTTGTTTCAGCGAGCCTCCGACTGGAGCTGCAGCTCCAGGAGAAGGAGTAGGCCAGATTATTCTCTTCTGATGTCCTCTCGGAACACTGTGCTTAAATAGCTTTTTACACAAAGACCCTTACTCTTTGTGGTTTTAGCCTTGGTGCCGGTCAGTTTGGCCAATCAATCCTTCCTTGACATTATTCCTCTGATCAGTTTGAGTCGGGTGACCTCCGACCCCTGTCCTCTACCCCTGTCTGTGGAGCTTCCTACCAGATGTTGCTAATGTCTTTATTATCTCTCCTAAAATCAAACTGCTGCTATCCCTTAAATTCCCCAGTGTTCTGGATGCAATATCCCCCACTCTCCGGAGTGCTTGTGATGGGTATGTGCACTTTTGCCCTTAGTAGAATAACCCTTTAAAGGATTCTGTGACCAAATACAAACACATGCTACTTCCAATCATATAAGAAAATTGTACATGATGTAATTCACTTCACATATGCCAGGCTTGAGAGATGGTAAGCAACGAGAAGTATCTTAAGCAGTAAATAAACCAGATATTCAAACAAGGAAAACTAGTCTGAACAAAACCAACACCATAACACAAACATTAGATTTGCTCTATATTATGTAAGGGTGGATGTTCTTTCAGCAGCTTGCAACAAAACAATGCAAGTACACCCTGTCAAGATGGCATGTAATCTAACTAATGCCGGGATACCCCTTTGTTTTATCGGGATTACAGACCATGTTTCATGTTTACTGTCTAGCAACACTAAACCACTAAGACCTAAGGGATTTTCTGTCCTCCTGGCAGCCCTTTCATTTTGCCATGAAAAAATAACACGGAAATGAAAACAAATCTAGAATACTGAAGAATTGTTTCACAACTAGGGCTGTCAAATGATCTTTCAGACTTACACTTGGACATACTTTAATGATCTACAAGGGTTTCAGACACAGTAGCTCAGTTATAAGAGGAAGGACAGGATAACTTAACACTCACAAGGGCACAGAAAGAGGGAAAAATAATAAATAAAATGTATACCGACATTATGTGAAGGATTGTATATAACAATAGCAGTGAAAGAAAATATAAAAATTACAAGTATTTACAACTTCAAACATACATTATAAACAAAGAAAGATGCGGTAACGGAGAAACAGTATTGTAATAGACAATTATTATCTATTACCGTACGGAAAGCTGGTGCGGACTGAAGGACCTCTTGTATTGTTCACTGAGAACAAAGTAGGAGCTGCGCTCTCCCTCATTTAAGTCATTAAGTATCTTTTCTTTGATTTCCGGCATAACCAAGACAAACATTGTACTATGTACTATGAATACGCTAGTCTTGTTATAAATACGGTTAGGTGCCAAAACTTGTGGATCTCTCAATCAACTTTAATCCAAAATAAAAATACCAAACATATCATGATTTTTTTTTATTTTACCCCTTTGAATGCCCATTTGATCAAATTATGTCAGTTTTGTTTAAAATAACTTTTATTAGGCCTGATTTTTTTTACATCTGTACCCCAGCCCTTTAACATTTACGATATGGATATGATTACTGACATAATTAGATCAAATGAGCATTCAAAGGGTTTAACCCCCCAAAAACATGACATTAGCTTTTTTTTTAAATTTAGGATCGAAGTTGATTGAGAGATTTGAGTAAAAAAGTAAAAAAAATAAAAATAATGAATCCAAGCATGGCTTATACCAGAGCTCGGCAAATATTTTGACTCATGGAGAGAAAAAAAATGTGGCCGGGGGGGCCAATGTGTATGTGTGTATAAATTATATGTACACACTTAGCTGTAAAAATCTGCTGTACAGTATGTGTTTGGGTCCCTTTTTTTCCAGGAACACTAATACCAAAAGTCACAATGTTCTAAAAACTTTATGACAGACCACCTCAAAAAAAGGAATGGAATTTTAAGTTTTTTTTACTGAATGGGACACCCAAAATGTACATTAAAATAAACAAGGCAGCACGGTGAGACAAGGGTTAGTGCATGTGCCTCACAATACGAAGGTCCTGCTTGGGATCTTTCTGTGTGGAGTTTGCATGCTCTCCCCGTGACTGTGTGGGTTCCCTCAGGGTACTACGGCTTCCTCCCACCTCCAAAAACATGCACCTGGGGATAGGTTGATTGGCAACACTAAATTGGCCCTAGTGTGTGAATGTCAGTGTGAATGTTGTCTGTCTATCTGTGTTGGCCATGCGAAGAGGTGGCGACTTGTCCAGGGTGTACCCCGCCTTCCACCCGAATGCAGCTGAGATAGGCTCCAGCAACCCCCGCGACCCCAAAAGGGACAAGCGGTAGAAAATGGATGGATGGATGGATGGATTTACAATATTAACTATGAACAATAAAACATTGAATATCAAGACCAGCTCCTTGATAGACATCTTTTACAATCAAGCAAAACACAACAACAATTTAAAAAAAAAGCTACATCTGATTGCAAAGTGTAATAAACATCTACAATATGATATATTATCACTTGTATGCAGAACTTTGTTGTAAAAATCTGCTTCTGCATCTGTTTGACACACACGTTTCGGGCTGGCAGCTATTCGTCTGAGCTGCTGTGAAGTAGATTACCGTAATAACTCGTACAACACCCAAAATGGCAGGTTTCAACCATTGAAATACTTTCTATAGTTCAAGAATTACTGCAATTTAAATACAGCACTGCACGTCATAATAGCGGCTACAGTTGATGTTAGGTCTAAAAAAAATTATGTAGAGCGTCCGGTGGGCCGGATTGAAAATCTTAATGAGCCGCATATGGCCCGCGGGCCGTATTTTGCCCAGGTCTGGTTTATACACTCCTTCAGCACTTTTTCATCATGTAGCTATGCTGAAGTAAATAATCCCCAGAGGGTTAAAACACACTAAAATGACACGGACATTGATGTAGCCAACACAAATCAAAAAATATAAAGAAGCAAGGAGAGGAACCCTGCAGAAGTAAATTTAATTCTGGCTGAAGAGCTGACAGCAATAATGAGCGGCGACAAATGGAAGGTGATTAATTTCATTTTCATTTACTGGAAAAATGGGCAGCATTGTCCCTCATTTTATGGGCACTGTAAGTGCATGTTTTCATTGTGTGTCATAATAAACAAACAACCTCAGAAGCTAGCAGAGATAATACAATCCCTCCGACGACAATGTACAACTTTATTCATAAAAATTCTAGAGAAAATTTAAAAGGTTTATCCTAACCAGAAAATGATTTGCTCTTGACCCTTACTATCTACTTTAATCTCCACAGTTAATGAACGTTCAACAGTCAATGAAGCTTACATATCCTGGCTGTTAAGAAGTTGGCTAGATATGTAGTACTGCAGGAGTTGATTCTCAAACTTATCCCGGGCGAGATGGAATCCTGCACTGCAAAAAGTCAGTGTTCAAAAACAAGAAAAAAAAAATATATAAAAATGAGGGGTATTTTACTTGAACTAATCAAAATTATCTGCCAATAGAACAAGAAAATTTGGCTTGTCAAGACTTTCCAAAACAAGTAAAATTAGCTAACCTCAATGAACCCAAAAATACCTTAAAATAAGTATATTCTTAAATGAAGTAATTGCTAGTGCCATTATCTTGACTCGGCATTACATTTCTTGAAACCAGCAAATTTATACTAAAAACAAATTTATTGTTCTTAATAGAAAGGCAACAAGGCAACCGATTGTTAATCTCGGGGTTTCCTAGCCGCTCAGGCAAATCATATGGTCTAAAAATGCATTTTTCCATCGATAACATGACATCATTGCGCCAAGTGCATGCTCTTTCAGTCAATTAGTGCGCATATTAACATATATAATTTTTTTTAATTGTCATTTTGAAGAATTTATCTGAATGTGCAGGAATTATTTCTGTTCAAAATTCTTTGAAATGTCACATGTTAAATGTTTAAATAAATAATACAAGTCCATTTGGCTGTCATCTGTTTTAATTTTGAGACACATTTGTGTGAAAATCATGATTTTTTTTTCATGCTAGAAGTAAGAAATTATTACTTTAAAAAAGCAGTTTTATACTTGTGAGTGTTAATGACGCAGCTTTGCAACAGTTGATATTCTAGTTTCAAGCATGTTTTACTCTATATAGGTCATGAAATCTCAGCATCAAGCTGTAATATCTTACTGAGATCATTTAGGACCAAAACCCTTAAAACAAGTAAAAGACTCTAACATAAAATCTGCTTAGTGAGAAGAATTATCTTATCAGACAGAAAATAAGCAAATATCACCCTTATTTGAGATATTTAATATTACTTAGATTTCAGTTTTTGCAGTGTGCCTGTAGTACATACCTTTTGATTTTAACACAACACCTTAAAAAATGCCAATTTCAATGAAAACATCCATCCATTTTCTATCCCTTGTCTCTCTCGAGGCTGCGGAGGTGGCTATAGTCTATCCCGTAGAAACAGTCTCCATGCTTGATTTATACACCTGTGGCCGGGCCAAGTGATTAGGACACCTGATTCTGATCATTTGGATGGGTGGCCAAATACTTTTGGCAATGTAGTGGTATGTTGCTCTAAAACATGTATGTACCTTTCATCATTAATGGTGCCTTCACAGATATGTAGGTTACCCATGCCTTGGGCACTAATACACCCCCATACCATCACAGATTCTGGCTTTTGAACTTTGCGGCTAGAACAGTCCGGATGGTTGTTTTTTTCTTTGTTCCGGAGGACACAACGTCCATAGTTTCCAAAAACAATTTGAAATGTGGACTCGTCAGACCAAAGAACACTTTTCCACTTTGCATCAGTCCATCTAAGATGAGCCTGGGCTTGTGAAGAGTTTCTGGGTGTTGTTGACAAATGGCTTTGGCTTTGCATAGTAGAGTTTTAGCTTGCACTTACAGATGTAGCGACCAACTGTAGTTACTGACAGTGGTTTTCTGAAGTGTTCCTGAGCCCATGTGGCGATATCCTTTACACACTGATGTCGCTTTTTGATGCGGTTCCGCCTGAGGGATCGAAGGTCCGTCATATAATCGCTTACATGCAGTTATTTCTCCAGATTATCTGAATTTTTGATATTACGGATTTTAGATGGTGAAATCCCTAAATTCCTTGCAATAGCTGGTTGAAAAATTTTGTTCTTAAACTGTTCAACAATTTGCTCCCGCATTTGTTCACAAAGTGGTGACCCTCGCCCCATCCTTCTTTGTGAATGACTGAGCATTTCATGGAAGCTGCTTTTATACCCAATCCTGGCACCCACCTGTTCCCAATTAGCCCGTTCACCTGTGGGATGTTCCAAATAAATGTTTGATGAGCATTCCTCAACTTTCTCAGTCTTTTTTGCCACTTGTGTCAGCTTTTTTGAAACATGTTGCAGGGATCAAATTCCAAATGAGCTAATATTTGCAAAAAGTAACAAAGTTTTCCAGTTCGAACGTTAGTTATCTTGTCTTTGCAGTCTATTCAATTGCATATAGGTTAGAAAGGATTTGCAAATGATTGTATTTTGTTTTTATTTACGATTTACACAACGTTCCAACTTCACTGGTTTTGGGTTTTGTATATATGTATATGAAACTTACTGACTACCACAATTTATGTACACTATTTCTTTTAGTATTTAGTAAACTTTTCTTTTAAATGACTGCAGTTTTGTGTTATGTCCGTTATCTGTTTTTATTGATTAATTTATTTATTTTTATTTTACAAAATTAAACAAATAAATGAACATTCTCCAAGTCCAAGATGTTGACTTGCAGATTTTCCCCGCGTTGCTTGTTGTAAGGTAATCGACTGACTGCCATCACCGGTACCCTTCTGTGGTGGTGTCACAAAATAAAAAGGGTCAAAATGGTTATGTCATTGCTGATGGTTGTGATTTATGTGATGGAAGATTTGCCTTTTGTAAATGTCACAGATCTTTGTGTGATTGGGGGACACCCACACGTGGAGAAGGGTGACAGTCTGACTAAATCCTCTTTTTGGCCACTCGTGACAGAGACTGACTGAAAGATGACTCATACTTCCACGTGCTGACCTTATCAATGATGCGTTTTTCTTTATAGGAGGCTACAGTGACGTGCAGTCAGTGGAGGCAGGTGAGGAGGGGCCTCACGTGCCATCATGGAAAGAAAAAAAATGTAAAAAGAAAAAAAAATAATGAAATTGTTATATGTATCCAGTGATTATACTATAAAGTTATTTTCCATTTAACTTCACCAGTTTTAGATTATTTTTATTCAAAATCGCTGAATTTTCACATTTGCCGTTCAAATACTGAGAAGAGACGGTGCTGTGATCAGCAGCCATGGTGAGGCACAACGCAGTGACGTGCCTCACCATGGATTGCGGACTCGGCTAACTGCTGGCCTGCTGTGCAGTGAGACCGTATTGCTATATGAACTATATTATACATTTCCATAGTTTAGTTAGCTGAGGTATATAATGTACAGTGTATTTTGTCAACAACTGTATGTGTGTAAGTATTTCTTGTGCTGAGCAATCATAAAACTGCTGCGAAGACGCACTGGCTGAGGCTCGCAGTAATCCCGCCTCCTGGTGGTAGAGATGCACCCCCGCCGTAGAATGCATCCCCTGACGGGAGTGTTATATCAACTAAAGCCCACACTTAAACTTTCCACGTGTAAGATTGAATCTATTTAAAACAATTTTTAATAAGAAGCCAAAAAGTGCAAAAACAATAATGTTCGTGTTGGAGGAGTTGTGAATGACTGCAGGGCCACAACATTAGGTACACCTGCAGACTGCAGCACGGATTTCATATTTCATTCATTCACAACTCCTCCAACACGAACATTATTGTTTTTGCACTTTTTGGCTTCTTATTAAATAACTTTTTTAAATAGATTCAATATTGCACGTGGAAAGTTTAAGTGTGGGCTTTAGTTGATATAACACTCCCGTCAGGGGGTGCATTCTACGGCGGGGGTGCATTAATCCAGCACAACAGCGGTGCATGGACTTCATTTATAAGTAAAGGAAAGACCATAACAACGTTTTCTTTATTAAATGTGCTTTTTTGTGTGCTACAGTTTGTATGTGTTAAGTTAAAGTTAAGTTAAAGTACCAATGATTGTCACACACACACTAGGTGTAATGAAATTTGTCCTCTGCATTTGACCCACCACCTTGATCACCCCCTGGGAGGTGAGGGGAGCAGTGGGCAGCAGTGGCGCCGCGCCCGGGAATCATTTTTGGTGATTTAACCCCCAATTCCAACCCTTGATGCTGAGTGCCAAGCAGGGAAGAATGCTGGTATGAGCTAACATAACCCGTTAACTGCTGCCAATCAAATGGTGAATAAGATACTCTTTAGGGTTCATATGTTTGTAAATCTGACTGTGATGAAGTCAGTGCCTCACCAGCCATGAACCTCACCGCACGTCACTGGGAGGCTAGTGACATTTGTTTGTTTCGTGTTTTTGTGCTCCTTTTTCCATTTTTCTCGTACATTCTTGTGTAAGCTAATCATACATTCCACATGCAGCACAGTAAATTGCAGGGTTGACTCCAAGAGAAACATAATCGTTCACATTCATACACACTGGTAATCTGCATTACTTCAATTATCAGGTGCCATGAGCTGTTTCCGTTCTGAAGCAGCCAATCCGAGCAGTGAACCGGCAGCCGAAAGAGTGTCATCACAGCGGGTCCTTAGCCAGGTGCATGAGCAAGATAATGAATTAGGGCTGTGAGCAGGCAGATGACGGTGCAGGATCTAGGTCAGGCATATAAGTCGCACCATGCTCAGGAGGTGATGACACAATTGTGCCAACAACAAGGTGCTCGCAGGATGAAAACGACATGTTTAAAGTCAAAACTCAGTGTTCATTTTCAACCAGTCAATTACCTCTAACAACAACAATAATAATGATAATAGTCAACACTATTTTCGCCCACTGTGCATAAAAGTGCGAAGGCGACAAATGTTGTTTTTATCACAGTTTGATGGTTGGTTTGTTGTTTTTGTATTAAGCATTGGTGTTGGCAGTGACGTGCGGTGAGGTTCATGGCTGGTGAGGCACTGACTTCATCACAGTCAGATTTACAAACATATGAACCCTAAAGAGTATCTTATTCACCATTTGATTGGCAGCAGTTAACGGGTTATGTTTAAAAGCTCATACCAGCATTCTTCCCTGCTTGGCACTCAGCATCAAGGGCTGGAATTGGGGGTTAAATCACCAAAAATGATTCCCGGCCGCGGCGCCGCTGCTGCCCACTGCTCCCATCGGGGCAGCCCTAGCTGTTAATGATTTTTAATTGCTGATTTACATGTCAATTTGTATAATGTTTTAAATGTGTAATTCTTACATCACTTAATAAAGTATAAATAACAATGTTGTTGTCAATGATCTGAACGAATAAGATCAATGCTGTCTTCAAGTCATGTGACCTAAAGCTATTATTTATTGTTGTTACTGACTAACAAAACAAACACATGTTATTTTTCCTTTTATTAATTACATTGAAAGCAAACAAGTTATAATGTAAAAATACATGTGTAGGGGTTTTTCTTCCACCCGTGTCTCCTCTGGCCAGAATGTGTTCGCATCCTATCGTGTATTTAAAGTGTCTTCTTTGAGAACATCCTGGCGCTTATTTAACGGGTATGTTTTTATGTCATATATTCAAATATATTGAATTATTTGAACTTATATAACCTTACTTTGTATGCTTGTTGCTTTACAGTTCCCACTCACTGGCTTGTTCTTGTTTGCTTGTGATTAATGTAGTACTCAGTGGCGTAGTGGTTAGAGTGTCCGCCCTGAGATCGGTAGGTTGTGAGTTCAAACCCCGGCCGAGTCATACCAAAGACTATAAAAAATGGGACTCATTACCTTCCTGCTTGGCACTCAGCATCAAGGGTTGGAATTGGGGGTTAAATCACCAAAAAATATTCCCGGGCGCGCCACCGCTGCTGCCCACTGCTCCCCTCACCTCCCAGGGGGTGATCAAGGGAATGGGTCAAATGCAGAGGACAAATTTCACAATCATTGGTACTTTAACTTTAAAGAGCAATGTGTTGTCTGCATGAAGATTGGCAGAAAAACATGGTTTCCAATCGCTTAATCGAGGTGTGTTACAACGATTTTCATAAAAACGAACACAATCAAAAAAGCTTATTTTGAGCTGGATTATTTGAGAAATCAGACTAATTTAGTGCATGGAAACTCACTGACTGACAAACTGCAATGAATCAGCCCTGTTCAAAGGACAGGGCTGGCACATACTGGAAACCTCTGATTGGCAACCAGGAACATGTGTGTCCCGTTTGCTAATCAGAAACGGACGTGAGAGCCAGCGCTCAGGTGTAAACATAGGAAGTGGAAATAAAAAATAAGAGCGTTAGGCAGTAACCAAACATCAACACACAGGGAAACACACAAGTCCAAGTGGAGGCAAAGCACATGACGTGCGTTTCTTCGGCCGGTGAGCTGAAGGTGGCCTCTGGAGAGGACCCACTAAAGACGAAGTAGGTAATAACCCCGTCGAAGTGAGTAGTGAGTAGTTGCTCCCCCTCGAGAGTCGGACACTAGACGTCTTTCCTGGCTGGAGGAAGAATATGTTTTGGAGCTGAAGCCAGGGATGGGCGGAGGGAGGCTTGGAGGATGGTTGTCGGCTCCAACTCATGTTGTCGGCTCCAACTCGTGCAGAGCCCACGACACGTCCGCGTGGAACAGGAACAGGAGGCTACAGGGTTTTGAACTGGCATGGCGCAGTAATGGGTGGCACCGATACGGGTGGCGCCAGGTACAAGCAGGATCTGGACTTTATGAAATCGGGATGCCAGTACTGGCAGAAACAGGGCTTTGGAAAGCCTGGGCGCTAGTACTGCGCTTGGGGGAGCGAGCTCTGCTCGGGCTGGAAACACAGAAACTTGGGCTTCAATTCTTCTAGAAAGTGTTTGGACTAAAAAGCCAACCCCACATCGCCGCTCTTGGTCCCCGAAGGCTCACGAGTTGGCTGGATTATTCTGTCACTGTTTCGCATGTTAGCGATAGTTGTGACCCCACGATGCGGAAACAGTGTGCAGGTAAAAGTGAATTCATTTACAAAACAAGTACCGTAATTTCCGGACTATAAGCCGCACCTGCCTATAAGCCGCACCAGCTAAATTTAGGGGAAAATACAGATTGCTCCATATATATGCCGCACCCGACTATAAGCCGCAGGCGTTTTGATGTGTAATTACCGTAGTATATAGGGGTTCCTGCTACCACGGAGGGGATTGTCGGGACAGAGATGACTGTTTGGGAACGCAAAGCGTCCCATTTATTAACAATAAATCTTTCAATCATTCAATCAAACTTTCACATGTTTGACATGGCGAACAGCATTCGTGCAGAGTACAAATAATACAACGGTATTACCGGTAGTCAGTCTTTAATCATTGTGTCATCGTCTTCCTCCTGCGTACTAAAACCACCGAAATCCTCTTCGTCGGTGTCGGAGAAGAACATGTCCAAAATGGCGTCGTCAGCCAAGTCAAGGGTACGTGCAGCAGCAGCTCTATTTCCTTCTTTGACAGCCAGATCGATTGCCTTTAACTTAAAAGCAGCATCCCCAAAGTAAGAACTGAACTGGGCAAGAAAGCATTTAGGTTTTCAGCAGCGAAGGCTTGGAATAACCTACAATCGAATATTAAACTTCAAACCCTTGTTACGTTGAATGAGTTTAAAGCTTCTGTGAAAGGACTGCAGTCTACCTTGTCTGTATGCACATGTGTTATGTGAGCAAGTTTTAATGTCGTAAATGTGATGTTTTATGTATTTGTTTACTGTTTTTAATGTAACCTTGCTGCTGCCCTCTTGGCCAGGTCTCCCTTGGAAAAGAGATCTTTGATCTCAATGGGATTTTACCTGGTTAAATAAAGGCTAATAATAATAATAATATGCACTTCTCCGTTTGTTTTCCATATTGAGGGTGTTTGCATGAACACTTCCTTCGCGCAAACTGTCGCTGACGCTCTCCTACTCTTTGTTTTGCTCTCGGTAGTGCACGCCCCTGGTTACCGTAAGCCGTAAAAAAGCCGTAAAAAAGCCGCACCGTCGTAAAAGCCGCAGGGACCAAAACGAGGGGAAAAAGTAGCGGCTTATAGTCCGGAAATTACGGTAGATGTGCAGCAGTAAAGTACACAGGAAGCACAGGAAAAGCTGTGCACGTCTTGGGACAAAGCAAAACAATCAAACGAGGATTCAGCCCCGACTGCGAAACGAGGCTAGAATATAAACCCAGGCAGTTGACGAGAATAGCGCTCAGAAGCAGGAGTAAAGTCTGCATTGACTTTACCCCTGCTTCTGAGCGCAAACACAAAACAGGAAGTAGAACAAAAATAAAAAAAACAAAATACTGCCACTCAAACTGTGACAGATATCATCGAAAATTACTGCCATAAATATTTTCAGGAGCAAAGCATGTAGATAATTTGTAGTGAAATTTAGGTCCTGGACATTATGTGTCCTTTCATTTAATGTCTGTAAAGAAAGAGGGACTGATGAAAATAAAACTAGTTGCTGCTGACTTCCACATAACCCTGACCTAGCACAATAACAAAGAACCTGCAATGTCATATTCAATAATGGATACTACTGTACACAGGTTTCTTTTCCCCACGTTATACGTGAATGCATGCTGTAGTGTTATGAATATGAGATACTGACATTTTAGACCTTTTTATCTTCCGCGGGAATTTGGACAGATCGCCGTCATCGCATACATGCCTTGTCTAAACAATAAAGCAGCAGGAGAGAGACTTGCAGAGAGCTGTTATAATGCTCTCGCCCGCTAGGCTCACCAACACTTTTTGGTTCTTGGGGACTTCAACTCCTGCAATTTGTCTGATTTCATGCGTAACTAACAGCAGTACATTGACTTTCCCACGCGTCTTATTCGGACTCTTGACTGTTGATATGGCAACCAATGTTCCCTCTAATTGTTCATGTATCTCAGCAAACACAACAACTCCCTGAGCATTCAGTGGATCACATGTGAGCAACAATACACATGGCAATACCAGCAGCACACCTGTCTCAAACCAATCTTTTATAATAACACTCAAATGAGAGGAGTCATTTTCATAAGATTATTTTGTAATATTAGTGATTTGGCCCACTTGTAATGAAAATAAAAGAAATCTTGTTTTTCATAAGCTATGGATTACTATTGTACAATATGTCTGGGTGGGGGTCCTGTTTGTACCCCTTTCAGAGATCACATTTAGTTCCCATTAAACATCCTCATGTTGCACAATGAAATGTAAGCATAGGATGAAGTGTGCATTCCTGTAACTTTCTCTAGGAACAGCATTCCATGATTAATATAAATAAATTAACATTAATAATAAATGACAGTAGAATAAGCACACGTATGACTGAGGAGTCATAGTGTAACTTTGTGTGGTGTTTGAGTTGTCTGACTTTTTGTGTGGCCATAAACGCACCAGTGGCTTAGTGGTATGCGTGTTGGTGACAGATGACAAGTTGCTTTGGCCTGGTTTGTATGGCAGAAAATGACTAGTTTTTCGAGATAGAAGTTTTTTACCCATGTTTTTGGTGTGGTTATGGCCGAATATAAACAGTTTTGCTCAATAAAGTGATCGATATAATTCCTGTCCTCGAAGCATCTCGATAGACGTTACAATAATTGAACGGTGTTCAATTGAACGGTGTTGACGGGCCGCTTGTTGTCACTGTCACTCAGAGTTGCATTGCAAAATTACACAGAATCACTGTGTTTATTTTGATTAGAATTCAGATGGGATTTGATTTGGTGCGCGGCATATATTTGCTGTGCACAGAGGACGCTTGAGCAGTGTGCAATTGTGCAGGCGCGCACCTTAGAGGGAATGTTGATGGCAACATCCCTGAAGTTTATAAAATTGTTAGCCGAAATCTGACAATTCATCTTTTGCCCAAATATAAGACTGTGGTAAAAAGACCGAAACAAATTCAGAAGCAATTACAGTTGAGCAACTCAGAGACTGCTTTGAGGACACAACTTGGGACATCTTCTTTGATTCCTGCCAAGATGGAGAGGAACCCTCTGACACCATCACATCCTGCATTAAATTTTGTGAGGATTCTGTGTCAGAAAACCGAGACAGTAAAAAAATATTCCCAAACAACAAACCCTGGGTGTCTGAGCAGGTGAAATTGTGTCTTAATGAAATGAAGGCTGCTTTCTGTTCTGGTGATACACAATTAATGCAATAAAAAAGACACCATTGAGAAGTACCGTAATTCATTCAAGGCAAAAACTAAGTACACATATAAAAAAAGAAAGCAAATATTTTCGTGGTAACATAAAACAAGCCTGGCAGGGTCTAAATACAGTATTGGGAAAAACAAAAAGCAACTACTTCAAACATTGGTGAATGTTTTGTTGATGAGTTGAATCAATTATTAAACCAGAATGTGATGAGAACTGTAAAAATGTCCCTGCAGGAGCACCCACAGCCATCACTGAGAATGCTGTGGCTAAAAGTATTTTTAAACTAAAGCCAAACAACGCTATTGGCCTAGACAGCCTGAAAACGGCGGGGCGGTTGCTGGTTATTCCATCTCCATCGTTGGGGTCCCTGCGGGTGGTTTGGGTGGTTCCCGTGGCCCTGTGCCGGGTGGTCCTGCGGCGGCCGATTTGGGTGGGGTGGCCGGAGGCTGGCCTCGCCGCGCTCTCCGGGGGTGGGGGGTGGGCTTGTGGGGCGGGGGCGGTCTTCCCGTCCGGTTGCGGGGAGTCTCTGGGTCCCGCCTTTCTGCCCGTGTGGGGTGTGGTCTCTCGCTGGCTTGGGGTCTGGCTGTCCCCTGCTTTTCTCGGGCCTTGTCCTCTGCCGGGTGCGTCTGTCTGCGGCCTGCTGCTGACCCTTGTGGGCGGCGCGGTGGGCCGGGCTCTGGGGTTCCTGTCGCTGGCCGGCTTGGCTGCGTGGGGGCGGTGGTCCCTGGTTCCCTGGGCACCACACCTACTGTTTGTGGGTTGGGCTCTCGGGGAGGCTGGGGCCGTGCTCTGGCTCCCACGCACACTGGGAGTCGAATATATTGTACATACAAATTCACATATACTCACATACATACATACATACATACATACATAGGTACTTACGCTCCCACATACATGCACAAATACAGTACATATTTACATACTCAAAGTTCGTACATCCACACGCACATTCATTATACAAACATACACATACACATTCTGTACATACACATTCACTGTACAAACATACACATACACATACTGTACATATACATTCACTGTACAAACATACATATACACATACCGTACATACACATTCACTGTACAAACATACATATACACATACTGTACATATACATTCACTGTACAAGCACACATATACCGTAATTTCCGGACTATAAGCCGCACCTGACTATAAGCCGCACCAGCTAAATTTAGGGGAACATACAGATTGCTCCATATATAAGCCGCACCCGACTATAAGCCGCAGGGTTTTGATGTGTAATTACCGTAGTATATAGGGGTTCCTGCTACCACGGAGGGGATTGTCGGGACAGAGATGACTGTTTGGGAACGCAAAGCGTCCCATTTATTAACAATAAATCTTTCAATCATTCAATCAAACTTTCACATCTTTGACATGGCGAACAGCATTCGTGCAGAGTACAAATAATACAACGGTGCAAAGTAATACAAAGTGCTCACCTGTACGTTATCAAAATAACCAGCCTACCGGTATATGAAAAGTCAGTCTTTAATCATTGTGTCATCGTCTTCCTCCTGCGTACTAAAACCACCGAAATCCTCTTCGTCGGTGTCGGAGAAGAACAGGCCGTAAATAAGCCGCACCCTTGTATAAGCCGCAGGGACCAGAACGAGGGGAAAAAGTAGCGGCTTATAGTCCGGAAATTACGGTACACATTCTGTACATATACATTCACTGTACAAGCACACATATACACATTCTGTACATATACAAGTACATATGCATACGTACACTCATGCACATAATCAAGTTTCATTAAACATATATTAACGTTGTTGCCCTAGGGTAAACTGGGTATAACACTTGGCACACTGACTAAGCTTAACCTATTGTTACTATAACAATCTACAAGGTTAATGTAGGTTGCTTCTCTTTCTCCCCCTCCATTTTTCTGCATTATTTCGTATCTCAAGTTATCATTATGTATATGTATTGTTGCATTTGAACCACTATGCTGTTGATAATAAAGGTAAATTATTGGTATTGTTCATTATCAAAAGCGCTATTTCTTTTGGTATTTGTATTGCTCCATTTGTAGTGTAATAATGCTCATTGTCATTTCTGTATTAATATTTATTTTTCGCTAACTGCTTATTTGCTATCACTTTTACCATCATATTTATACATGTCGTATTTGCTGATGTTGCTCTATTGTTGTTGTTGTGTTTGCTGTTGTTGTTTTCGTCTCTCTGTCTAATCCCCCTCTTGTCCCCACAATTTCCCCCTCTGTCTTATTTTATTTCTCTTTCTATCCCCTCCTGCCCCGGCCCGGCTGCACCAAATGATAACATAAATACATTTAATAAAGTCAAATACAAATAAGGCAACAAGAGAAGTATCCTACACTTCTCTTTTGTAAAGTAAATCTGAACAGCCGATATGGGCATCTACATCTGCTATATGATTTGCCTGAGGAGCTGGACAGGACAAAAAATAAAAAATAAAAAAATAACATCTTTATTATTACAAGTGCCAAACTTCGTAAAAAAAAAGTCTGCCGTTATTAAATCCAATGTTTTCCTTTTTTAGTATCGAGAAAGTGGATCGATTCCTTTTCAAAACGATCTTGGATTAATACCTATCTCTTGGCAGGCAAACATGCCGAACACTTGAAATTCAGGACTATAAATCGATCTATCAATGTATCGATCAATCGTAACACCCCTATTAATTTTACTTATATTCCTATTTTTACCTAACCTCTGTTCTTATTGTGCTGTTATGTTTTTATATATAAGAATGTTTGTATTTCAGTTCTGTCTGCCGCCTGTGTTGGTGAGCGAAATACAATTTGTTTAATTTATTATTGTATTCTCATTATATCCCCTTATTATAGTGTCCTGTATACTGCATGCAGTGTTGCTGCTTTTGGAACCTTCAATTGCGTGGGGTCACATGCCCATGGATCAATAAAGTTCGATCTAGTATCATCTAGTATAGGGTAATTGAGTGGAGTATGAAGTCTTACCGACTGTTTCTTGAATGTTGTTAACCAGTCCTGGATAGTGATAAAGATCTTACAATATAAAGAAATTGCTCGATTCAATTCTCTGTGCTTACGCTACAGTATGAAGTATGTCTTTCATCCCTATTATTATTAGAATATAACACCAACAGGTGAGAGTGGTCAAAAAGATTAG
The DNA here is from genome assembly GCF_033978785.1 of Entelurus aequoreus. Classification (NCBI taxonomy): domain Eukaryota; kingdom Metazoa; phylum Chordata; class Actinopteri; order Syngnathiformes; family Syngnathidae; genus Entelurus; species Entelurus aequoreus. Next base: position 36,749,331 of record NC_084750.1, on the reverse strand, counting down.
GCATATCAGCTATCATCCTCCCAAAAAACAATTTGACAAATACAAACACACTAATTAAAAATTAGCTAAAGCAACTAATTACTAACACATCGCTGCACTATATCTGCAGTACATGATGCAATATTTAAGGGTGGGAAACAATAACCTCGGGCCAACTTCATAGGTGGTGCTTTCAATGTTGATGGTAAATATTCACCGGATTGGAAGACGGCTTTTTGGTCTTCCGTGGCTAAAAGCACCTAAAAGGAAAATCTATTTTCTGTTTCCTTTCCTTTTTTTTTTTTATAGTTGATTATATGGGACAATGTCTATGGCCTGCTACCCGTGTGCCAGCTCTGGTTGTGACGCATGTGCGCTTAATGGGGGGTTGGCAAAAAGGATGCTTCCAAGGGTGATGTTATATGAAGTTTTATTTTTAACCACAGACCCCAGACTAAGTGCGTAAGTGAGAAGATTGTAAGAGGATGCAAAAACGTGGGCTGCTATATTGGACACAGTTAATATCGTCTTGGCAGGAATTTGAAAGACGCACTGAATGGTATATTTAAATGTGTTTGTTGTTGGGTGGTACAAAGGTACACAACGTGCATTACAGTAAGTGATGGGTACCTTTCCAATTTTAACCAATAATGTACCAAATCCTGGTACCTAACAATATTGGTACTCGATGCTACCAACTTTGAGAACTTTTGCATGTTTTCATGTATGGATAAATGTTAATTTGTTTAATGATAAAATGCATTTTGTTATCATTTGAAACCAAGCTTCTAATGATAACTTGGTTTTCTTACACTTCTGAGTCTCATTTGCAAGTATGTATTCATTTCAGTTTGTCCCAGTTGTGTTGCTGCTGAAGTGAATTATATCATGTACAATTTTCTTATATGATTGGAAGTCGCATGTGTTTGTATTTGGTCATAGAATCCTTTAAAGCAGGTGTGGCCAAAGTGCGGCCCGGGGGCCATTTGCGGCCTGCAGCTAATTGTTTACCGGCCCGCCACACATTCTGCAAAAATTGCAAAATTGATAATATTGCAAAAATTAAAAAAAACATTTAAAAAAAGTGGAATGAGGTGAAATATAACAAGAAAACGTTGCAATGTTGACACAAAGCTGCCATGCAGGCTGTTTTTTTTCTTTTGTCTTTGTTTATTTTTCTTTTTTTGCTATTGCTAAAAAAAAAAAAAAGACTAAAAATCTATGTTATAATGAATTATTACTTAAAAAATATCACTTTAAAATGTTTTATGTGGAAAAAATATTGCATATATTGTGTGGTTGCCATATAAAAACATCAAAGTTTTATTTGACAAAAGAGCATAAAACAAACAAAATAATAGTTCAAACGTAAAATCGACAGATATATCTGAAGTTGATCTCGTAATTTAAGTGTTAAAAGTAAAAAAAAACAAATAAAAATGTATCACTTTATGAGTGGGGGACCTTTTGGATCCCAAATATATTTAGTAGGATTTTATTTAACTTTTCACTGTGATTACTCAAAAATATTAAAGAATTAAAATCAATGGTGTCCTGCATTATTGATCTTTTAAGGCTCTAACACTAAATACTGCATATTTCAGTTTTACTATAAAAAACAAAGATGTCTTTGACAGAGAAGGCATAAAACTTTTTTTTTTTTTTTTTTTTACTTTATATCAACCTGAAGTTGATATAGAGATTTACTGTAAGCGTTAAATAGAATAATAATAATAATTTGCCTTATTTTTAACATTTTAATGATTGAGACCCTTTATGGTCCCCGCGAGCCCTAAAGGTTAAAAAAAAAAAAAAAAAATCCATATATTTTGTTAAGGTTTGAAAATGAAAAATATCAAAATGGCCCCCGCATGCTTAAATTTTTCCGTGTGCGGGCCTCAGTGGAAAAAGTTTGGACACCCCTGCTTTAAAGGGTTAGTCTACTAAGGGAAAAAGTGCACATGTCCATCACAGCTCGTCCAGAGAGTTTGGGCTTTTGCCCCCAGTACATTGGGGAATTTACAGGGCAGCAGCAGTTGGATTTTAAGAGAGATAATGAAAACATTATCAACATCTGGTAAGAAGCCCCCACAGGTAGAAGTAGAGAATAGGGGTCGGAGGTCACCCGACTCAAACTGAACAAAGGAATAATGTCAAGGAACCGGCCAGACTGGCCGTCTCCAAGGCTAGAGTTACAAAGAGTGAGGGTTTTCGGCAAGGGGTATTTAGTCACTGTGGTCCGAGATGACATCAGAAGAGATTCGGCCCATTCCTTCTCCTGGAAACTGCAGCTCCAGTCCAAGGCTCGCTGAAACAAATAAAGCTTTTTGTTCAACGATTCCTCGTTGGTGTTGTCTTGGCTCATCACGTAGCACACAGTCACTCTGTCCTGGAAAAGTGGCACGATCAAACGATATACAACACTGCAAACAGGAAATATTCCATTGGCATTAACAAAGTGTTTGCCTGTAAGTATTGTACTTATTACACACCAGCTGTTTGGTTGCAACAAACATCTTAGTTGTTGTTTTCATTACCAAATCTAGAGGTGTTAAAAATACCATGTAAAATCCACCAAAGCGAAGCAGTACCATGTATGTGACATGGCCAATGTTAATTAGCATCGAGCTGGCTTGAAAACTGGAGCCTTACTTTTGAGTGCTTTCTATCAGGCATTCTTGCTTTGTTGGCCTGGACCAAGACCTATAGGCAGTCCACTACTAATGTGGATGTTTGCCTGTCAAGTGCTTGAGTTGGTGCCGAATTTGACATCTCGTGCTGCGGAAATTTGATATTGAAATTATATTTTACATGAATCGATACTCGGTAGAACCGAAATAATTGGTTTGTTACTTATAAAAGTTCTGAACACAGGACACACCCCAATTACAACAGATAATTGATAATGATATGTGTAATGAAAATGGCGGCGCATGGCTATGGCTATGCTGCGGCTCGCTAATGCTCTTGGGAGTGTAGAGCGATTTGGCAAAAAACACCCGTCATTTCTGTCAATTTCATGGCTGGCTCAAAGCGTGAACACTCTGTGATCACATACGACCGACAGACAATTCTGGATGTGGATGGATCGGGTCGTTATAGACTGAAAGATGCATGTACGGTGGACCTCCTCGCTAGCATGGGAATACTTCGCGGACTACATCGAGCGGCCTTTGTAGCAGCGGAGTCAAGTGCTAGCGGTGACCGCCAATGGAGACGACGTAAGCGGTGCGAGCGGAAGCAGAAGCGGGGTTGCCGAGCGGGGCTAACAACAAAGAGAAAAGCTAACCAAAGAAGCGTGGAGTCTCCGGGTAAGAAGCCATTTAAACTAGAACTAGCCGGCGTCAGGCTGGATAATCCCTGCACACATAGCAATTCTCTTAGAATAAAACACAACTCACATAATGTTTTTTCTTTTGTGACCGTGTCAGAGGCAGACATACATTGTACTGAGGTAGCTAACTATGATGCGTTCAGTTTATCGCAACATCAAGCAAACAATCTGAATATCCCCATCGTATCAATTCCTAGATATGGTCGAAACTATTTAAAGTGCAATACGCATAATAAACGCAAGATTATTAATATTGCTACTTCGGATAATTTCAACAAACAATCCTCGAAACAGCCCACTACCTATAATATGGGCTTTTTAAACATAAGATCATTATCTTCCAAAACGTTATTAGTTAATGAAGTCATTAGAGACAACAAACTTGACGTCGTTGGTCTCGCCGAGACATGGCTCAAACCAGACGATTTTTTTGCGCTAAATGAGGCATCTCTTCCTAACTATACCAATACACATGTTGCCCGACCTCTTAAAAGGGGAGGGGGCGTCGCACTAATATACAATGAAAACTATAATCTTACACCTAACCTAAATAATAAATATAACTCGTTTGAGGTGCTCACTTTGAGGTTTGTCACACCGCTGCCTCTCCACCTGGCTGTTATCTACCGCCCCCCTGGGCCCTATTCGGACTTCATCAGTGAATTCTCAGAGTTTGTTGCTGATCTAGTGACGCACGCCGACAATATAATCATAATGGGGGACTTTAATATCCATATGAATACCCCATCGGACCCTCCATGCGTGCCGCTCCAGACTATAATTGATAGCTGTGGTCTTACACAAATAATAAATGAACCCACGCATCGCAACGGTAATACGATAGATCTGGTGCTTGTCAGGGGTGTCACCACCTCTAAAGTTACGATACTCCCGTACACTAAAGTAATGTCCGATCATTACCTTATAAAATTCGAAGTTCTGACCCATTGTCAACAAACTAATAATAATAATAATAACTACTATAGCAGCCGCAACATTAATGCTGCCACAACGGCGACTCTTACTGACCTACTGCCTTCGGTAATGGCACCATTCCCAAATTATGTGGGCTCTATTGATAACCTCACTAACAACTTTAATGACGCCCTGCGCGACACCATTGATAGTGTAGCACCGCTAAAGCTAAAAAGGGCCCCTAAAAGGCGTACCCCATGGTTTACAGAAGAAACTAAAGCCCAGAAATTATCATGTAGAAAGCTGGAACGCAAATGGCGTGCGACTAAACTTGAGGTTTTCCATCAAGCATGGTGTGATAGTTTAATAACTTATAAACGCATGCTTACCTCAGCTAAAGCTAAATATTACTCAAATCTCATCCACCTCAACAAAAATGATCCTAAATTTCTGTTTAGTACAGTAGCATCACTAACCCAACAAGGGACTCCTCCCAGTAGCTCCACCCACACAGCAGATGACTTTATGAATTTCTTTAATAAGAAAATTGAAGTCGTTAGAAAAGAGATTAAAGACAATGCATCTCAGCTACAACTGGGTTCTATTAACACAAATACGACTGTATATACGACGGATACCGCCCTCCAAAATAGTTTCTCTCTCTTTGATGAAATAACATTGGAGGAATTGTCAAAATGTGTAAATGGGACAAAACAAACAACATGTTTACTTGACCCAATTCCTGGGAAACTTATCAAGGAGCTTTTTGTATTATTAGGTCCATCAGTGTTAAATATTATAAACTTATCACTTTCCTCTGGCACTGTTCCACTAGCATTCAAAAAAGCGGTTATTCATCCTCTACTCAAAAGACCTAATCTCGATCCTGATCTCCTGGTAAACTACCGGCCGGTGTCCCACCTTCCGTTTATCTCGAAAATCCTCGAAAAAATTGTAGCACAGCAGCTAAATGAACACTTCGCGTCTAACAATCTCTGTGAACCTTTTCAGTCCGGTTTCAGGGCAAATCACTCTACGGAGACAGCCCTCGCAAAAATGACTAATGATTAGGGATGATACTCGAAACCGGTTTTCCCGGTTGTTTGATAAGAAAAGAACCGAGTCCTTGGACTCGAATCCCTTTTTGAGAACCGGTACCCGTTATCGAGACCACTATAGTAAAGGAAAAGAGTTGATTCTTTATTCGAATCCTGTCCCGACCAGAAATGCTCCGTGGGACATCACAATAAATGACGTCACGTAGCTCAGTCATTAGGCGCAGATAGCGAAAGCAGGAAAACAATGGACGGGAAAAAGCGCTCCAAGGTGTAATAAAGTTCAAAACAAAAGCTATAATCTATCGAATAACTTTACTGAGAGATTTTAGCAGGGTAAAACACATGACGAACACTTTTACGACCAACCGGAAACATAGCAACGCACCTCCTTTACGGCAGCTGTCGCAACGTTCTTAAAACAACCGCAGCACATACATATATATACAACATATCTCCCTTTTTAAATTTTTGTTTTTCTTTCCTTGTAAACAAAACAAAATCACACTGTATATGTGTTGTCTGTCTAATTATAAATAATGCAGACGAGGCGTTTTGGCTGAGTTCTTGACGTTTACTTTCACAGCATGGCAACATGCAACACTTTTCGGGGCTACCGCGCATGCTCGTCACTCCCGTTGCATGCTGGGTAGTGTAGTTGTTATATTCTCTAGCTCATAACATTTTTCCCCCATAAAGAAATAATGTTAACTCAATAAAGTGTATTTCTTTTTTTAGCTTTAACTTTTCATTTATTAGCATTGTAACCACATTTGCAAAGAACTTTTCTCTTCATAGAATGTTCTTTCAATAAAGAAATAAAGTGCAAACATGTCAAAGCATCATAACAAACAGTTATGTCAAATAGCAGCAGAAGTGCACTTTTTGGAGAGCTGTATTATTTTCAGTTTTGTGCCCAAGGGACTGATTTTATTTAACACTATATTATTATTTATACACCTATAGTGATCACAGAGACAGGTTGTTTTTGTGTTACTGTATATATTTGTTTCTCTGAAAAATCACACTTAATATAATTTGGGTAACAACAGTCAATATTTATTTATTTTATTTTATTTTTTTAGGTGGGTAACAGTCAATATTTATTTATTTATTAGATTTTATTTTTTTTATTATATAATAAAAGTGAGCTTTTGTTAAACCAAATGTTGTGTGTTTTTTCCATACACCACAACCTATCTGGACTCGATAAGAGAATCGATAAGGAATCGGTTCGATAAGAGGATTCGATAATAGGCTCGAACTCGATAATTCCTTATCAAACATCATCCCTACTAATGATCTATTGCTAACGATGGATTCTGATGCTTCATCTATGTTGCTGCTTCTTGATCTTAGCGCCGCTTTCGATACTGTTGATCATAATATTTTATTAGAGCGTATCAAAACGCGTATTGGGATGACAGACTTAGCCTTGTCTTGGTTTAACTCTTATCTTACTGACAGGATGCAGTGTGTCTCCCATAACAATGTGACCTCGGACTATGTTAAGGTAACGTGCGGAGTTCCCCAGGGTTCGGTTCTTGGCCCTGCACTCTTTAGTATTTACATGCTGCCGCTAGGTGACATCATACGCAAATACGGTGTTAGCTTTCACTATTGTGCAGACACCCAACTCTACATGCCCCTAAAGCTGACCAACACGCCGGATTGTAGTCAGCTGGAGGCGTGTCTTAATGAAATTAAACAATGGATGTCCGCTAACTTTTTGCAACTCAACGCTAAGAAAACGGAAATGCTGATTATCGGTCCTGCTCAACACCGACATCTATTTAATAATACCACCTTAACATTTGACAACCAAACAATTAAACAAGGCGACTCGGTAAAGAATCTGGGTATTATCTTCGACCCAACTCTCTCGTTTGAGTCACACATTAAGAGTGTTACTAAAACGGCCTTCTTTCATCTCCGTAATATCGCTAAAATTCGTTCCATTTTGTCCACAAGCGATGCTGAGATCATTATCCATGCGTTCGTTACATCTCGTCTCGATTACTGTAACGTTTTGTTTTCGGGCCTCCCTATGTCTAGCATTAAAAGATTACAGATGGTACAAAATGCGGCTGCTAGACTTTTGACAAAAACAAGAAAGTTTGATCATATTACGCCTATACTGGCTCACTTGCACTGGCTTCCTGTGCACCTAAGATGCGACTTTAAGGTTTTACTACTTACGTATAAAATACTACACGGTCAAGCTCCTGCCTATCTTGACGATTGTATTGTACCATATGTCCCGGCAAGAAATCTGCGTTCAAAGAACTCCGGCTTATTAGTGATTCCCAGAGCCCAAAAAATGTCTGCGGGCTATAGAGCGTTTTCTATTCGGGCTCCAATACTATGGAATGCCCTCCCGGTAAAAGTTAGAGATGCTACCTCAGTAGAAGCATTTAAGTCTCATCTTAAAACTCATTTGTATACTCTAGCCTTTAAATAGACTCCCTTTTTAGACCAGTTGATCTGCCGTTTCTTTTCTTTTCTTTTCTACTCTGCTCCCAACCCGGGGTGGACCGCTAGCCTGTCCATCAGATGGGGACATCTCTACGCTGCTGACCCGTCTCCACTCGGGATGGTTCCTGCTGGCCCCACCATGGACTGGACTTTCGCTGATGTGTTGGACTTTCACAATATTATGTCAGACACACTCGACATCCATTGCTTTCGGTCTCCCCTAGAGGGGTGGGGGGGGGGGGGGGGGGTTACCCACATATGCGGTCCTCTCCAAGGTTTCTCATAGTCATTCACATAGACGTCCCACTGGGGTGAGTTTTCCTTGCCCGTATGTGGGCCCTGTACCGAGGATGTCGTTGTGGCTTGTACAGCCCTTTGAGACACTTGTGATTTAGGGCTATATAAATAAACATTGATTGATTGATTGATTGATAATTAATAATTGATAATGATATGTGGGTAGCTACTGTTTCATATTTTTAGTCATAAAAATTTTTTATTTGCACACTTGTGACACATAAACAGTGAGAGCAGGTAATGTGTCTGTGTGGTGTTTCCTTTTTTTTATTGCAGACAATGGAACTTTCAACAATGAAAACTGTCATTTCGCCAAATTGCTTCCTGTTATCCAGCTTTATAATGCCCAACAAATGTTCAGTCAAACACGGGCAAAGAGTCTACTTTACAGTTATTTTTTTGCTTTTACTAAAACGCTGTGTTCTTGTAAGAAAACAAAATATGTAGAATATATAAATCAATTGAATGACTGGCTTGACACAAAATGTATGCAATGTGTGGTGATAAATTATAGAAATCTTTTAGTGTTGACTTCCTGCAGTGTAGCCTCCAATTATCAGATATTTCATCCACTTTACCTCCCCTTTGTGCTTATAATTCCTAGTCTAAACTCAACAGTTTTTGTGTTTTTATGCATGACTATGGAGCATGGCTTATACTGTGAGAGGATTTTGTTTCAATATACAGTATTTATTATGTAGAATATATAGAATGGTTCATCAAATATTTGTAGCCTGCTATTTAGACAATAATGACTGTGTGTTGAGTAATTTTCAGTGTGAATGAAATTGTATGCTGCTGCTGACTAAGTATATCCAAGTTTCATTTTTAACGTAGCGTCTTGTGTTAATGTTGTTGAAAAAGTGAGCAGCGTGCTTACCTCCATTAGGTACTGTGTATGTTAGTATGTTTCGTTTTTATAGAACCCTGAGAAAAGGAAGCGACAAGTTCTCAAAGAAAAGAGGTGTTTTGTGAATCTGTGCATTTTTAGATTGTCAACTTAATTTTAGTCAGCTCTGTGAAATATTGGATGATAGCAGTTTTTTGTAGGTGGGCGATTGTGTGTTCCAGGACTTTATTAATTGCCTCATATCGCAAGTCTACCAGTTTGTCATGCCAAAACAAAGCAGAAACACCATGTTTGGCAGCATTTGATTCTATTAACTTTAGTAACTGAGGTGAATTATACAGTGTACCATTTTCTTTTATGATTGTAAGATAGCATGGATTTGTATTTGGTCACAGAATCCTTTAGAGGATTATTCTACTAAGAAAACATGCCCTTAGATAGCTTCTAAAGTGCCCATGTCCATCACAAGCTCTCTAGAGAGTGGTGGCCGTGGCCCCCAGGACATTGACGAACTTAAAGGATAGCAGTCGTTGGATTTTAGGAAGAAGTGTAAACACAATAACGACATCTGGTAAGAGCCCCCACCGGTAGGAGTAGAGATCAGGGTTTGGAGGTCACCCGACTTCATTGTGCAAAGTGACAACGCCCAGGTGTTGTCTGCATTCGTACAAACTAACTAGGTGTTGTCCAGACTGACAGAACAACAAAGAGTAACTGTCTTCGTGTAAAAGATATTTAAGGACAGTTGTCCAAGAAGACAGGAGAGGAGTAATCAGGTCCATACTCTTTCTCCTGGAAACTGCAGTTCCAGTCTGAGGCTCGCTGAAACAAATAAAGCTTTTTGTTCGACGATTCCTCTTAGGCGTCTTCTTGGCTCATCACCCATCACACAATCATCAAATATACAACATAACCATGCCAGAAAAAAAAATGCAAGAACTGTCTTGTAAGTGATGTACATGTAGCATCACGACAGAAGCACACAAAGTCTGACGTACTTTTTAAACTCTATTACTTTAAAGGCCTACTGAAACCCACTACTACCGACCACGCTGTCTGATAGTTTATATATCAATGATGAAATCTTAACATTGCAACACATGCCAATACGGCCGGGTTAGATTAGTAAAATGCAATTTTAAATTTCCCGCGAAATATCCTGCTGAACACGTCTCGGTATGATGACGTTTGCGCGTGACGTCACGGATTGTAGCGGACATTTTGGGACACCATTGTGGCCAGCTATTAAGTCGTCTGTTTTCATCGCAAAATTCCACAGTATTCTGGACATCTGTGTTGGTGAATCTTTTGCAATTTGTTTAATGAACAATGAAGACAGCAAAGAAGAAAGCTGTAGGTGGGAAGCGGCGTATTAGCGGCCGGCTGCAGCAACACAAACACGTAGAGAACTGGGACAACAGAGACTCTTACCAGGAGGACTTTGAGTTGGATACGCGCTACCGTGAGTACGCAGCTGCGGCTTCCATACATTTGATCGCTTGCCCGTACATGCGTGCCGCTATGTGCATGTCACGTACGTAACTTTGGGGAAATATATGTGCTGTATGAACTTTGCGGAAGTGAACGGTGCTGTGGGATTGAGTGTGTTGTGCGGGTGTTTGATTTGTATTGGCGGGTTATATGGACGGGAGGGGGGAGGTGTTTGTTATGTGGCATATTAAATATAAGCCTGGCTGTGTTGTGGCTAATAGAGTATATATATGTCTTGTGTTTATTTACTGTTTTAGTCATTCCCAGCTAAATATCAGGTCCTACCCGCCTCTCACAGCATCTTCCCTATCTGAATCACTTCCACTGCCCTCTAGTCCTTCACTCTCACTTTCCTCATCCACAAATCTTTCATCCTCGCTCAAATTAATGGGGTAATCGTCGCTTTCTCGGTCTGAATCACTCTCGCTGCTGGTGGCCATGATTGTAAACAATGTGCAGATGTGAGGAGCTCCACAGCCTGTGACGTCACGCTACTTCCGGTACAGGCAAGACTTTTTTATCAGCGACCAAAACTTGCGAACTTTATTGTCGATGTTCTCTACTAAATCCATTCAGCAAAAATATGGCAATATCGCGAAATGATCAAGTATGACACATAGAATGGACCTGCTATCCCCGTTTAAATAAGAAAATCTCATTTCAGTAGGCCTTTAAAACAGCAGTGCTCATTTTCGACACACATTTCACTGTACTTTCTGTACTTCGGTACTTTTGTGTGTGTTCAAATGTGTTAATAAATGTTGATTGTTTAATATCAAAATCATGTTTTGTTTTTTTAATTGAACAATTAAAGGGGAATTTGGGGATTTTCATTCACAATCCTTATGAAAGAGATGACCACAGAATTATTGTTTTTAATGCGGCATTTGTCTAACCCAGACCTGGGCAAATTAAGGCTTTAATGTTAAGCTTTAATGTTAAACTTTACAATCTGGCCCGCCGGACTTTCCCCCAAATTTTTTTTAGATCTGTAAGATCGAAACTGTAGCTGCCATTTTGATGTGCAGTGATGTTTTCAAATTACCGTAAGTCTTGAACTATACAAAGTATTTCAGTGGTTGGAATCTGCGCTTTTGCATGATATACTAGTTAAAGTTAAACGTTTAAAGTACCCATGATTGTCACACACACACTAGGTGTTACTATAGTAATCTAAGTCACAGCAGCTCAGACAAGGCACCAAGCAGTGTGGGTGGGCAGCGTTTCCACAGTGTTTCCAGGGCAGCCAGCCTGAAATGGGGGTGTCAGGGACAGACGTGGAAGGAGATTTTTCCAAGAAAGTTCTAAAGCATAGTGATATATTAAATATATTTCAGATTGTAGGTGGGTTTTTTTTTACCCTTCACGTTCATATTTTGCTGTGTTTGTTGCATTTTTGTTGCGTTTCGCTTGATTGCAAAATATGTCGATCGAGAGGGGGTGTGACGTTCACATGTTGTCAATATCCAGTGTTTTATCGTTCATAGTTAATATTGTAAATCCCACATATCTTTATTTTCATGTGCATTCTGGGTGTCTCATTCAATAAAAACGTTTTTTCAGGCGGTCTGTCATAACGTTTTTAGCATTCAATCAGACATCATTGTGAGGTTTTGTATTAGTGTTCCTAAAAATCAGATATACCGGCCCCCAGACACATTTTTTTCTCTAAATTTGGCCCCCGGAGTCAAAATAATTGCAGAAGGCCTGGTCCAACCCTAGTTACTTCAAAACCACTATTTTTTTAATTATAAACACTGAATTTGGTCAAACCTACAGTATAGGCGGGTTTTATAAAAAAAAAGAAAAGAAAGCACAGCAGTATTTTACCAGAGCAATTAATGCAATTTAGATTGGAGTTAGATGTCTTGACCATGTAATAAGTTTAATTACTGTTATCTAACAACATTATTTTGCAAAACTAATTGCATTGCATTTCAATTTGCATATTTAATTCCTCTTGGTGTGTCTGTCCTCCTGACGACTTGACCTTTTTGTGTCTCAGCCGCGAGGGCAAGAGGTTACTCTCACGAAGAGCTTGTGAGAAGAGACAAAAGTTACCTGAGGGATTTGTGTAATGTAATATGTGATTGGACAAGTGGAAGAAAATGAACAATCTTTGAGGCAGGCACTCAACAGCTGAACACCTTAAGCCAAACTGCCTGCGAGTGATCAAGCAAGGGAAGGAGGAGGTCACCGGGAGCGAGCGGAAGTAGTGGGCGAGGAAGACATTGTCCTGGCTTTGAGGAGGGCGAAACGAGGACTGTAATTATGAGAATTGGAAAACAGGGTTTTTACTGAGCGCCGAGTCGCACATTTGAGTTGACCTAACATTTAAATTTATATTTATGTTTGGCACAATTCAATTAAGTAGAAGCAATGTAAGAGGCGGTACTTATTGAGATTTTATTAATATTGTATGTACAGGAGGAGAAGACGGCACAGACAACAGGGGCGTAGTATAGTTCTGTTTTATTGATATTTAAGTATATATACTATATATATATATTGTATATATATAAATAACAAATAATAATATAAATAAACAAGGGAAATGGGGTGTGACTAAATCCAAGAGTGTGTATGGTGTGCGACTATCTGTAGGAATTAAAGAGTGTTATCAGGAACAAGACAAGCTCGGAGGTCCGTGAGCAGGTAGGAAGTCGGGGCGATAGAGAGGTGTCGAAGGTCCGTGTCCAAGCGGGAAGTTGAGACCCAAGAGGCAGCCAGGGAAGCAATGGGAACGTGGAAAGACGAGACACACAGCTCGTAACGTGGAACGAAGGCAGGCTGCAGGGAGGACAACAAGGAAGGACACGAGACGATAAACACGATGGGGGAGAAAACACAGAGAGCAAAGAGCTTGACGTGTAGGCTTACTGTACGGGAACAGATGACTACGTTCTGGCCCCGGATAGCAGGTTGTGCAGGCTTGTGAAGGCGGTCCTATGATCAGCCGCAGGTCAGAATCAGAATCAGAACCCTCTCCCCTCAGGCAGGAGACTACACTCCATCCAGACCCACACCTCCTGCCACCTGAACAGTTTTTTCCCCGCGGCCATCAGGCAAATGAACAGAAACTCCTAACAGTAGCTCCTTGAATTCCTTGAATTCTTTCTAAGTCTATCTGATTGCTCAGTTACAGCTCTTTTTATTACCAAATATGTGTTATATGTGTTTTATGTTGCACGATTGCACCAAGAAAAATTCCTAGTTTGTGGACCCGTTCTCAAACAATTGCAATAAAACTATTCTGATGCGCTGATTGCTGGAGATTGATTGCAGCCGCTTGCTGCTGCCGGACTGACACACGCTCCTGGAGGTGCGCTAATCAGAGCGCATAGATGAGTGCGCATTGGCATGCGCCCAGGCCGTGACAATTAATTGCTAAAAACATTTTTTCTCAATATTTACGTTGACCAAAGATCAAGTTAATATTTTTTTGTTTAACATAATCATGACTGGTACTAATAATTTGTTTGATCAACTTTATTCTTATTTGTTTGAATATTAAATGCGTTTAAATAAAACAGTCAAAATATAGAGGTACCTCAACTTTAAAGCTTAACTCAAAACACTTGTATCTCAAATCAACATCCCATCGAAATGAATGAATGGTGCTTGTCTGCCCGAAAACAGCACAATTTTCACATGAAACAAGTCTTTTAAAAGAAAAAAACGTTTTTATAAATACTGTATAAAAAAACAAACAATACAATAAAATGTGCTTGTCATGACTTGTCCTTACAGGTCATACATTGTTTGGGTTTGATGTTGTATTTTTCCTGTGTTCAGTGTTTGTTTCCGTTTTCAGCGCTTCTTCCTATTTTCTACTTCCTGTGGCAGTGCTGATTCCTCACACCTGTCACAATTAGGAGGGTTCACTGATCATTGTTCTTTTGTTCGATGATCATTGTTCTTTTGTTTGTGCTTCAAGGCGGTCATTACACTGACTAGCTCTGCTGCCACTGTTTTCTTTATGCTTCTTGTGCACTCCGGGCTGCACTAGTCTTTGATTTATGGTTGGTTAATTACAGTTTTACCTGCAGGCTGTCTCCGCATCTACGGTTCACAACTACCGCGACGATGCGCATTCGTACCGGTGCTAAGTTTTATGAAGTAATGTAATACTAATGTACATTATTAACCTCATAAAGTGGACTTCTTTGGTATCTCCTTCCAGCTGCATCTCCTTCAAACAGCTTTTCCAAATTTTCGTGGTTAAATGTTTGCCATTTGGATATTAACTTCACATTCTTGGCTAGCATTAGACTCTCTCTGCTTTAGTAATTAATTGAATACTATTCACTTATTTTATTGCCACATTTCTTGGATGGTAATGAAAACTACTTGTAATACTCCGTGCATTCAAACAATTATCCAACTATAACTTCCAATCAAGAAAGTTGACGAATAAAGAAGTTACATCATCTTAATTCTGTGTAAGGAAAACAAGCCATCTTTTTACACTCGTGTTGTCCGTCCTCCCTCTCTGTCTCACAGGCTGCTGTGGCTCATCAGGTTTCCATGGGAACAGTGGATCACTCGTAGGTAGGTGCCCACTTGTCAAGGATTTGTATTTGTCATGGATTTTCCGAATTCCAGTGGGACATGTGTAAGAGCTACAGTAGCATCAAGCAGATAGAGACACGTGTGTGTCACTTAACATCCTCCATCGAGGTGACTGATATTTTCACAGAAGGAGAGAAAGAAACGGAAATTGTACTTTCTTTCCTAAGCAGAGACTGCAAAAACGTGGTAAAACTGGTTGTAGCGTGGCGCTGTTGGGAGAGTGGCCGTGCCAGCAACCTGAGGGTTACGGGTTCGATCCCCACCTACTACCAACCTCGTCACGTCTGTTGTGTCCTTGAGCAAGACACTTCGCCCTTGCTCCTGATGGTGGTTAGGGTATTGTGAAGTGAATTATATTTATATAGCGCTTTTCTCTAGTGACTCAAAACGCTTTAACATAGTGAAACCCAATATCTAAGTTACATTTAAACCAGTGTGGGTGGCACTGGGAGCAGGTGGGTAAAGTGTCTTGCCCAAGAACACAACGGCAGTGACTATGAGGGCGGAAGGCGGGATTGAACCTGCAACCCTCAAGTTGCTGGCACGGCCACTCTCCCAACCGAGCTATACCGCCCCAAGGCAGCTCCCGCTATCAGTGTGTGAATGTGTGTGTGAATGGGTGAATGTGGAAATAGTGTCAAAGCGATTTGAGTACCATGAAGGTAGAGAAGCGCTATACAAGTATAACCCATTTACAATTTGTAAATGTCATACCAAAGAATGAATAAAGGGCTGGCAAAGTATCATATAGGAGTCCCCAGATATATACTGTATATACCGTGTTTTTCGGACTATAAGTTGCATCAAGGGTGATGGGTCAAATGCAGAGAATAATTTCGCCACACCTAGTGTGTGTGTGACAATCATGGGTACTTTAACTTTTAACTTAAAATCCTTGCATTTTCTCAACAATCGACAGTGCGCCTTATAACCCGTAAGCTAGCCGGTGGTGTTCTTGTTGAATTTTTTGGTTTGAAAAATTTAACTGTGAGCAAGTTGCAAACATAAGCTAGCCGTTGGTGTTTGTCTTTTTTTAACCATTTAAAATATTGGTCTTTTCACCTGCTTTTTTCTGACGGCTTTTCAGCTACTTTTAGACGTAACGTTAGACGGCTACTTCCTAGCTAATCTCTCTCCTAGTTTGTTTCTTACTCATGTTTACTCGCCAATGCAAGTTTTGCTAGTTTTTGGTACACTGTGTTTTTTAAATTTTTCTTGCCCTTTTTATGTCCCACAGTTTAGTTTTTTCTTTGACTGCTTTTTGTTCGCAGCCTTTGCCGAAGCTTCTGCTTCCAGGATTCAAGCATTTACGAACAAATCAGGTAATCACAGAAGATCGGCACAAAAATGAGGTACCACAAAATAACTAACCAACTCACAAATTGCCAGGCAAAAAGGTGCAACCGGAGCAGAGGATCAAAAATGGCAGGGAGATGATGAATTAGAGGATACAACAATAATTGATCGTAATACAGGGAAGGAAAGCAGTATGAGAATACTTACAGTTGTTGGCATGGTAACGAGAAGCCTTGCTTTTTAACGCCTCTAATTGCAAAGCGGCTGCAGGTGTTGTCATGAAACAGTAGTTCAACAGGATAATAAATACTTTAATATGTATTGTCAGACAATATTTTAAAAGTTAACGAAGTGAGACGTCATCTGCGCCGAGCATCGTTTGGTGACAACAAAGTTAAGCGCTCTTCTCGCATATAAACAATCTTTAGTGTTATTCTCCAAGAAAACCCCAAGCTAGCACTAATGCAATAAAGGAAGCCTGACAAAGCTCATTTAATTGTGTGTGCTGAGTGTTAACTTTGTGAGTATATGTGAGTACAAAACACCTAATTAGATGTTCCTGAAGTGTTACTTTCAATATGTTTGTACACTTCAGGGTGTTCTATTAGCAGTTATGCTACTCATATAGCCTAAGTGTTTTGGCAAGCTATCTGTGTTAGCATACACTGATTAGTACATTCAAAGATAGTAATTTTTTTCATTGTTTTGTATGCTATAGTTAAAAAGCAAGAATTGTGGTCGGAATTTTCTTTGATGGTTGGTTGAAATGTATTTCGAACGTGGGTACAGTATCAATATGACATCACATATTTTACATATTTTCTTTTCTTCAAAAAGGAGTAGAAAGAAGCAAGGCTTATCTATGCATCCCCCTTTCTCTCGTCATGGCAATTACGACACATGCTTCCTGTTCTCAATGGATGGATGGTGTTCTAAATACATCAGTTCTTCTCATAAGTAGTTAATTCAGTTATGATTCGCTTTATGAGATGTATATATTTGTCAATAAATGTATGACGTTTATCATAATTGTTCTTCTTTGTACTTTGTAAACACTTATAATTTCACCCGCCTTTTAAACGGATCATATTAGTACATTGTTTAATTTCTTTACTTATACCATTTCATAATTTAATTCCACATACAGATATGCTAAACGTCTTACTTGTTGTTTGTGCATACAGATGTTTTAAGTTATTTTTTTCCCTAAGTTTACATTTCTCCTCTTTTGTTGAGAAAAAAATGTTGTATATTCTTGGGTAGCAGGTTATGGTTTGCTTTGTACACAATTTTAGTTGTTTGCAAATATACCAAATCATTGAATTTCAATATTTTGGATTTCATAAATAAAGTGTTTGTATGTTCTATATGTCCAACATTATGTATTATGTTGACAGATTTTTTTTGTAACAGTTCGTGAATGAAGTGTACTTTTGTAGTTGTTTTCCCATATTTCTGCACAATAACTCAGATATGGTAACACTAGCGAGCAGTAGAGAATATTCAGTGATTTTTGGTCCAGAACATGTTTTGCTTTATTCATTATAGAAACATTTCTTACGACCTAATGTTGTATATTTGTATATAAGATTTCCAGTTCATTTTATAACTCATTATTACGTCCACAAATTTGATTTGTTTTACTCTTTCAATATCTACTCCGTCTATTTGTATTTGTGTTTGACTTTCTCTTCTACTGCTACCAAATAACATCATTTTAGTTTTACTGAGATACAAAGATAGTCTGTTTTTGGCAAACCATCCTTTTAATTTATTAATTTATTCTGTTGTTATTTGTATTAGCTTCTGCGTGTTCTCTTCTGAACAAAAAGCAGTCGTGTCGTCTGCAAATAATACTAATTTTAAGACCTCTGTAATGATGTGTATTTCTGGTCTTGTCATCCTCGTCCGGACAGAAGGGTGGAACGGCAGTGCGGCTGGATCAAAAGAGACGTCGGAGACACTTAACTACAAGCGAGCGCCATTACACAGGACTGCAGTACCTGGAGGAGGTCAGGTCAAAAAAAAAATGAGGCACTCCTAACTTGGAGAAGCCAAACCATCAGTTTTATATTCCTCCTTCCGGTCTCTGTGGGTGTGCTAAGTCAGGCGAGCACATCCTGACCATAAAAGGAGACGTTTGTGTGTAAGTGTCTGGAAAACAACTGCTTTAAGCCATAACTTAAATGTTGGCATCGAGCTAGACAGGTGGTCTCTTCTCAAGGGTAGGGCTATCACTTTTGCATTCCGAAGTCTCAAATAGGGCCTCTTTCCTACGAGAAGTGATCCAATACACCTGCAAATGTCAAACTAAGAGGCCTTATCTTATTATGTGCTCAAACTGAAATACCACTATTTACTTAAACTTGGTGGTTTGCTTTCTCCAAGATGAATATGAACATTCACCATATGCAAAACATAATATGAGTTAAGTAATTCACTTCAGTAACTTCACGAATGTTGTTCATACAAAGATTGAACAATTGTTGGTCGCAGTATTGATCCCTGGGGTACGCCACAAGATATCTCTAACTCTGTTGATATATTTTCCCCTCGCTTCACGTATTGCTTCCTGTTGGTTAAGTGGCTTCTTATCCAGATTAAGACCAATCCTCTGATGCCATATCGTTTTAATTTTGTAATTAAGATATTATGATTACTTGTGTCAAATGCTTTAGTTAGATCCATAAACACTGCTGCTGTACACTGTTTACTATCTATTGTGTTGGTAATATACTCTGTAATGGCATCAATGTTGAAATATTAGCTCTGCATCCATATTGGTTGTCTGTGATTGTTCCGCTTTTATCTATGAATTTGTCCGATCTGTTGTTGAATAATTTTTCAATGATTTTAGAAAACTGTGGCAGTAAAGAAACAGGGTAATTGGTATTTGTTTCCAGTCTTATAAATTGGCACTACTTTTGCTGTTTTCAGTTGGTTATAGTTTGGTTCATGGTTAGTTGGCTTTCTCACAGTTTACAGTCCTATGTTGTGAGGACAGCACAGGTGTGTCTCGTTGCTCCACACCCCATCAGAGCAGGGCCGGCCCGTGGCATAGGCCGTATAGGCAAATGCTAAGGGCGCCATCCATCAGGGGGCGCCACGCCAGTGCCACAAATGTTGGAGAAAAAAAAAAAAAGAAAAAAAAAGTTGGTACTATTATTTCTAAATACAAAAAATAATCCCATGTTAATTAAAATGCAAAGTAAAGCCTATTTAATAGAAATATTATTTGTCACAGCATTGCGCCCCCCCTTCCCCCGCACGGTGCGCCCCCTCCCTTCCCGTATCATGACTCTTTTTGGACGTCACCACATCAAAAAAATCAACAGAAGATGTCAAAACGGCCAAAACTGTCAGGTGCCCAGGGAAGAAAAAAGAGAAAAGAAGAGGAGAAACGAGAAAAAGACAGAGGTAGCAGGTAGGTAACGTTAGCCTACATGAAATTATTTGTCTGTGATAGTAACCTGGCTTTTTAGCATTAAGCTAATGTTACATGATTCGGCAATTGCTAATCAATAAATAGCTAGTTCTGTTTTAACGTCGGGTTAATATTGTGGAGGGGGCTAATTGTTATGGAAAATAATAATGTAACGTTAGGTAATTACAGTACTCCCACCTTACATTCCTCAGGGACATTTGTTTTAGATCTTTTAAGCAGGTGTTTTTTGTTGACATTGTTATTGCCTTCTGGTTAGCTAATGTTTGCTCTGCAGGTAATAGTCCCTTTTCCACCCCTTTATATATTAGGTATAGTTGTAAGCCTAGTTGTTAAAGTGCACATCATTAATGTTAATTAAGCAATATCACATGAGAGGGAATGCTGTTTTTTAATTTGAGCACTGCTGTGATTCGGTTAAAGATAATCATAACATAACATTCTCATATAATATGTTAATTTGCTTTCTTTAAGTAAAAAAAAAAGGTCAAAGACAAAGCTATTCGGTTTCTTGTGAGTATATACACTTCACTGCCGATGTGGGGGGGCGCCACCTAAAATCTTGCCTAGGGCGCCAGATTGGTTAGGGCCAGGCCTGCATCAGAGGTAGATAAATCTGCAGAGAAAAACACAAAAAACTTACTTAATTTTCATGTTTTTTATGTATTATTATACTTCTTGATGGCATGTTCAAACTAGCAAAAGTTTGTACAGACAGTGTCCTCAATTATGATAATCGACCCGCAGTTTTTCACAATCCACTTGCCGATTTTTGCGGTCACTGCCAGACGAAGACTTTTCGGGGCATTTTTGTTGAACGGGATATGTTTCAAGCAGTAAGAGCCACGGTTGTTCGATTGCCGAACAAAAAATGTTCCGAGCCGTCCTGGTGAGCCCTGGGCTCATTGACAATATAGAGTTCAACAACGGGTAATAACACATAAGTGAAGTCATCTAGTGCAGCTGTAATTGTCTGGTCCATTTGATATTTGATTTCTTACACACACACATGCACACACTCACACACACATGAGAATCAAGTCTATGCACCTGCTCTCATTTTTCATTTTTTTTATTTACTTATTTATTTCAGGCAATGACATAAAAAAGTACTAAGTTGACAACACATAATAATATAAATTAATATAGTGCAAAAGGTAATGTATAGTATGTAATGCATAATTGTCCAGTTTTGCCTGAAAGGGAGTGGGAAGAAGATAATTTATTTAATTCCACCCCCAGTTCTCCATTCAGTGATTATTCACATGAGTTTCACTCTTACTTTGTTCAAGGATTATAATACAGATGTTGAATCATAGTGGCATTACCACAGGTAACAATAATTATTACACTGTAACAATAATTTGTATCAACAATGTAGGAATAATGAATATACCAACAATGGTAATAGACAACATTGCAATACTGGTAATAGACAACATAGCAACACTGGTAATAGACAACATAGCAATAATGGTAAGGAAACATTGAGCACATGTTAACACTTTGAGACAGAGTATAGCAGCAGGTCACATTAAAGACCCTCATCTCTATATTTGAACCAGACCCCATGTTTGTATAATAGTTTAAATCGATTAATAGTTTGGCATTGCTTGTGTTGTAAGTCCAGTTTGTTCCATAGTTTTACTCCGCATACAGACACACAAAAACGTTTACGAGTGGTTTGAGCTCTCGGCAATAAGAAATATCCAAAACCTCTCAAGTTATGAGCCTGCACTCGTCTTATAAAAAAACGTTGTAGATTAGGCGGCAATAATTTGTTAAATGCTTTTTATAAGATTATTAATGTATTATATTTAACAAGGTCATCAAATTTGAGCAACTTTGATTGCATAAACAGATTATGAGTATGTTCTAAATAACCAATGTTGGGAATGATCCGCACTGCTCTTTTCTGTAATATGATCAGGGATGAATTGTGTTGTGGTAAGTATTCCCCCATACTTCAACACAGTATGTAAGGTATGGGAGTACCAAGGTGCAGTATAGAGTACGGAGTGCATTTTCATTGAGGTATAGTTTTGCTTTGTATTTAATTGAGAGGCTTTTGGAGATTTTTGTTTAAATGTGTCTGACATGAGGTTTCCATGATAGTTTACTATCAATTATTACTCCCAAAAATGTATTCTCATTTACGATTTCAATTTGGGTACCATCAATACTTATTTTCTGTTCAGACGTTATGTTGCGATTTCCAAACATCACTATCTTAGTTTTATTTATATTCAAAGATAATTTATTTGTGTCCATTCATTTTTTTACTATGTTTAGTTCTGTGTTTACTGTATTTATGAGCTCATTATAGTCATCACTACTGTAGAATATATTTGTGTCTTCTGAAAATAGTATACATTTCAGTACTTTAGATGTATTAAATATATCATTAATATATACATTAAACAGTTTTGGCCCCAACACGGACCCTTGGGGGACACCACCTGCAATGCCAAGAGTATCAGATAAAAATTGACCCATTTTAACAAACTGTACCCTCCCTGTTAAATAACTTTTTAACCTGTCACCAGCCAGCCACCTAATTCCATATCTTCCCATTTTATCTAGTAGAATGGAATGATTAATGGTATCAAAGGCTTTCTTTAGATCAATAAAAATACCAACAGCATATCTTTTATGCTCCAGTGCATTAGTAATTTCTTCAATAGCTTCAGTTATCGCCATTGAAGTTGTTCGTTTGGACCTAAAGCCATACTGACCGTCATTGATTATATGATGCTTCTCAAGAAAAGGTTGAAGTCGAGAGTTAAATAGTTTCTCTAAGATTTTTGAGAACTGAGGCAAAAGAGAGTTTGGTCTGTAATTGGTGAAAGCGTCACTTTTGAAGAGCGGAGTTACCTTAGCGATTTTCATTTGACTTGTGAAAGCAGCCAGTCTGGAATGATAGGTTACATATATAAGTTAAGGGTTTTACAATATTCAGTATAACTTTTTGAACCAATATCATGTGGATATCATGGCAGTCAGTGGAGCACTTACTTTTACATTTCCACACAATGTTTGTCACTTCCTGCTCATTTGTAGCGGAGAGGAAGAATGACGAACAATTCTCTTCAATAGTTGATTTTGTAACTCCCTTGTCTGGGATATCAACAGCCAATTTAGGACCAACATTTACAAAAAAAACTATTGAACTTATTCACTACATTACTCATATTATAATCTTCATCGTTTTCATCAATAAAGTAATCAGGATATGTCAACTTTGAATATCCTTGTTTGATTAGACTATTCAAAACATCCCAAGTTCCTTTTATATTGTTTTTGTTTTCATATAGTTTTTCTTTGATAATATAACCGTTTGCTTGTTCTTATAATATCAGTTAATTTATTTTTGTACTTCTTGTATCGTTGTTCGAATTCTTTTGTTTTTATTTTGATGAAAAGTTTGTAGAGATTGTTTTGTTTTTTTTACAAAAATTAATTATCCCTTTTGTGATCCAAGGGCTATTTTTATTTTTTCCTTTTATAAAATATTCTTTCACGGGGCAAGGTTTATTATGATAAAGATGTCTAAAAAATTACAATAAGTGCTGTCCACATTTGGTTCTCTGTATACTGAAGTCCAATCCTGAACTGCTAAACTATTGTTTAGGGCACAGATTGTTTCCTAAGTTGTTATTCGTTTAGAGATTTTTGCCATAGTGTCTTTGGTTTTCTTGAGATGACAGTCATATAAAGTAAAAACAGGTAAATGGTCAGTGATATCACATTTAAACAGGCCACTGGTGACTTGATTTCCCATAATGTTAGTAAAAATGTTGTCAATGATTGTGGCACTATTTGTTGTTATTCTGCTTGGTTTGGTTATGGTTGGATATAGAGACAAGCTGTACATTGTGTCAATGAAGTCATCAACATGTTTTTGCTTGGTTGAGTTTAACAAATCAATGTTAAAATCACCGCAGATAAATATGGTTTTATGGTTCACAGAGGAAAATAGTTTACCTATCCACTCATTGAAAGTTTCTATGCTTGAACCAGGTGCCCGGTATACACAGCTTATGAAGATATGTGTCTTTTTGTCATTTAGGATTTCCACTGTTAAACATTCAAATAATCCATCGACTGCTATGGTCATATTTGTTAAAACTTTATGTAACATATTTATGAATGTACAATGCGACCCCTCCTCCTATTTTATTTATTCTGTTTATGTATCTTAATTCATAGTCATTCAGACTAAAATCAATACCTTTATCATTGTTGAACCAGGTTTCAGTAATTGCAATAAAGGTAAATGGATGACTAAATTCTTTCAAGTAATCCTTGATAGCCTCAAAGTTAGTTGAAATGTATTATTGACAGACTATCTTCTGATTTTACACTGCTTTCATATTGTTCACAGGTAAAATAATTACAGTTTTTAACAATCGCAGAGAAAAAATTATTATCAGGGTCTATCTCCATATTAGTCTCTGTTGTGGCGTGCTCTTGATACTCACACATGTCCAGTTCTTTTTGTTGATGTTGTAGGATCTTCTGTAACATGTCCATATCAATACTTGGTGTGGTCTGTGTTCTTGGTGTGGGTAGCATTGAGATGATGTAAAGGTCACAAAGCTACATTGATACCAAGTACTGCATCAACGTCAATACTTATCAAGATCTTCTATGTTCCTTATCACCAAGATTTTTGCTTCCTCTGGCGTCCCATTTAATTTGATGAAGATCTTACAGTTCGTTACCCAGGTTTGTTGAATCTTGCTTTGCCTTCTAAGTTGTCGTGCGATCCTTGCGATGCCAGCATTTTTCTTGGTCAAGTGTTCATTCATGAAAACATCTGTACCTTTGAGTTTGCGTCCTTGTTTTAATAGTGCGATTTTATTTTTTCTGTTGGCAAATCTCATGATGACAGCTGGTGGTCTCTGGTTCCTCATGGGCAGTGGGTGACAAGCCTTGATGTGCTCCAGGTCCATCTCTATTCCCCTGCTCTGGAGATAGGAAGCCACCTGCTGCTCCACCGACTGTATCTCCTGCACGCTGGGCTCCCCGCTGTCCGCGGCCACCGCACGCGCGTAGGAGCGCGGCTTGATCTTAATGCCGGTGATGACCACATCATTCATGCGGGAGTATTGCTCCAGCTCATTCACTCGCCGCTCCAGGTCCACAATGCGCCGGTCTTTTTCCATGTTCTGGAGGCGTAGTTGTTTTACCTCCTCCAGTAGGCCCAAAAGCTGCTCCTGGTGCTCTCTTACCGCAGTCACATCGCCGCATAGGGAGTGGAGTGTGAGCCTCATCTCCTCGAACTCCTCCGATGTCGGACTTTTCCTTGGTGCAGGCATTTTGATGGTCTATATGCCGACGCATCCAGCAACAAAAGAAAAAAATCCCACCTCCGTATCTCCGGCTGCTAATGCTAGCCCGCTTCGGTGCGCTAGCCCGCAGCACCGAATGACACAAACTGCAAGTGTCACGGCACAGTGACACAGCGAAGCCAAAAAGCACAAAAAAGTACCAAAAAGTACAAAAAAGATGTGCTGGTTTTGCACAGGGTGATCGTCAAACTCGGCAGCCCCACGTCGAAAACAGTCAGTCAGACGCGTGCGAACTCCAAACAGGAAGTGACGTATGAAACAGGAAGCGATCATGAAACAGTCCATTGCTATCTCCATTTGATAGCAACAACAACGTTACGTAGTTTAGCACAATGCAAGCAGTATATTTGTTGTTGTCTGGAGAGGATTCTGGGAGCTCTACTACTAACGAGGAACATTCAATGGAGTCCGTTTGGTAGCAAAATTGAGCGCAACAGGTTGTAACAAACACGTCGTCAATGTAAGTGGCTAGCTAGCGCGGGCCAAATATATCCATACAGAGTGCAGAGTCACTTCTAAGTTACCAATCCTTGCCCCTGTGGTGGCAAAAAAACTACATGTCATACAAGTACATTATCACTGCAGGACAGGGAATAACTGAGCATGTGACAGCTAGCTCAAAGGGGTTATAATATGATTTTTTCTTCTTCATTTTAAACACTTCCTTGTGGTCTACACACAACATGTAATGGTGGTTCTTTGTTCAAAATGTTGTATAAATTATGTTTCACAGACTTCAAGCTGCTTTCTGGCCGCCTCTTCAGGTTGCGCCCTTATGTGGGCGGTCTTATTCACGTGGCTCCATCATCAGTAGGGCAAAACTAACCGGTCTCACTACGGCAGTGGTGCTTAACCTGAGTTCGATCGAACCCTAGAGGTTCGGTGAGTCGGCCTCAGGGGTTCGGCGGAGGTCCAGACACACCCGACTCATCGTGTAAATACAAACTTCTCCCTATCGGCGTATTACGGATACGGCAACAGCAGAAGTCAGACTGATTTGCAGGTGTGTAATTTGTTGGGAGTTTATGCACTGTGTTGGTTTTGTTGTTTGAACAAGGTGATGTTGATGCACGGTTCATTTTATGCACCAGTAAAAAAACATGGTAACACTTTAGTATGGAGAACATATTCACCATTAATTAGTTGCTTATTAACATGCAAATTAGTAACATATTGGCTCTTAACTAGTCATTATTAAGTACTTATTAATGCCTTATTCGGCATGGCCTTATTATAACCCTAACCCTCTAAACCTGACCCTAACCCTAACCAAATAACTCTAAATTAAGTCTTTATTATTTAGAATATGTTCCCCTAGTGTCCAAATAACTCTAAATTAAGTCTTTGTTACTTAGAATATGTTCCCCATACTAAAGTGTTACCAAAAACATATAACTTTGTCTTGAATTTGAAAATATTTTTCACTAAAGAAGGGTTCGGTGAATGCGCATATGAAACTGGTGGGGTCCGGTACCTCCAACAAGGTTAAGAACCACTGCACTACGGTCTAAACCCAGCTCACGTTCCCTATTAGTGGGTGAACAATCCAACGCTTGATGACTTCTGCTTCACATTGATAGGAAGAGGCGACATTGGAGGATCAAAAAGCCACATCTTATTTTAAACATGAGTCATCTAAAGCTCTGGCACATGTTGACAACTGTCAAGATTTCAGATCAGTTCCGGCCGTGACTAAAACAGGACCCAATAGCATTTATTTGCCTACCCGGCTTAATAGGTTTGCAAGTTTGACACCCAATTACCGCTCATAAAAGGGCACTCCTGTTTGAAGAAAGCAGTCTGAATATACCAACGCTGTTTCTCGGAAAAACAGGTTGATTGAGCCCTTTATAGAAGCAGTGAAGCTGACAGACATCTGCGCTTGTTTTTGTTTGCACTGGACCACATTAGCCAAAATAAATGTAACCATAATTGTCCGTATGCCTTGAAAATTGGAGTACAAATTGGTTACTATGATTGAGGGACCTTTTTACTTGACTTGCTATTTCAGAGACCAGCCAGACAAAAGGGGACAAGTTATATTTTATAATAATAACAATAATGATAACGTATTTTTAGTGTGTTTTCAATCAAAGTGCCATACATAGATGATTAAAAACAAAGAAAACACAGTTTAAGTATAAAAAAAAACATAAACAGGTGGATATTCAGCTTGGCTTTAAAAAAAAATGGAGATTACATAGTATGTATTCCATCTATGCGTCCATTATATTTAAACACAAATGGATGTAAAAGTTCAACTTTTAATGTCTGAGTGGGATTTAATTATTTAATGATTTAATTATAAAAACATGTACCGCATTTTTCGGAGTATAAGTCGCTCCGGAGTATAAGTCGCACCGGCCGAAAATGCATAATAAAGAAGGAAAAAAACATATCAGTCGCACCGGAGTATAAGTCGCATTTTTGGGGGAAATTTATTTGATAAAACCCAACACCAAGAATAGACATTTGAAAGGCAATTTAAAATAAATGAAGAATAGTGAACAACAGGCTGAATAAGTGTACGTTATATGACGCGTAAATAACCAACTGAGAACGTGCCTGGTATGTTAACGTGACATATTATGGTAAGAGTCATTCAAATAACTATAACATATAGAACATGCTATACGTTTACCAAACAATCTGTCACTCCTAATCGCTAAATCCGATTAAATCTTATACGTCTAGTCTCTTACGTGAATGAGCTAAATAATATTAATTGATATTTTACGGTAATGTGTTAATAATTTCACACATAAGTCGCTCCTGAGTATAAGTCGCACCCCCGGCCAAACTATGATGCAAAAACCCCTTGCCCAAAAACACACACACATAATTGCACCAAATCAATGGAGGGACACAACTAAATAAATAAATAAATACAAACATAAAAAAAGCTTTAACAAATTACTTAAATGTGTCATTAATTGATTTCATTATTGATTTTATTATTTCACGATATAATGATGTATGCAAATATTTAATTAAACACTTTTTTGCTCCCATTTTTCATGAGTTGAACTCAAAGATCTATAACTTTCACTAAATACACAAAAGACCTATTCCTCTCAAATGTTGTTCACACATCTGTCTAAATCCGTGTTAGTGAGCATTTCTTCTCTGCCAAGATAATCCATCCCACCTCACAGGTGTGGCATATCAAGATGCTGGTTAAACAGCATGATTATTGCACAGGTGTGCCTTAGGCTGCCCACGATAAAAGTCCACGCTGAAATGTGCAGTTTTGCTTTATTTGGGATCTGGTTGTGGGTCAGAAAAGCAGTCAGAGTCTGATGTGACCACCATTTGCCTCACACAGTGCAAAACATCTCCTTCGCATAGTGTTGACCAGGTTGTTGATTGTGGCCTGTGGAATGTTGGTTCACTCTTCAATGACTGTGCAAAGTTGCTGGATATTGGCAGGAACTAGAACACATTGTCCTATACGCCGATCTACAGCATCCCAAACATGCTCAGTGGGTGACATGTCCGGTGAGTATGGTGGCCATGCAAGAACTGGGATGTTTCCAGCTTCCAGGAATTGTGTACAGATCCTTGCAACATGGGGTCATGCATTGTCATGGTGCAACATGAGGTGATGGTCTCGGCTAAATGGTACAACAACGGGCCTCAGTCACAATATCTCTGTGCATTAAAAACGCCATCAATAAAATGCACTTGCCTTCGCTGCCTATACCATTAACCCAGCTCCACCATTGGCCACTCGATTCACATTGTTGACATCAGCAAACCGCTCTCCCACACAGTGCCACACACGCTGCCCTGAACAGTGAAAACCGGGATTCATCCGTAAAGAGACCACCTCTCCACCGTGCCAGTCACTATCGAATGTGAGCATTTGTCCACTCAAGTCGGTTACGACGACTAACTTCAGTCAGGTTGAGACCCCGGTGAGGACGACAAACATACAGATGAGCTTTTCTGAGACAATTTCTCACAGTTTGTGCAGAAATTATTTGGTTATGCAAACCAATTGTTGCAGCAGCTGTCCGGGTGGTTGATCTCAGACCACACTCAGAGGATCATCAATCAATCAATCAATCAATGTTTATTTATATAGCCCTAAATCCCAAAAGTCTCAAAGGGCTGCACAAGCCACAACGACATCCTCGGCACAGAGCCCACACAAGGGACGTCGATGTGAATGACTATGAGAAACCTTGGAGAGGACCGCATATGTGGGTAACCCCCCCTCTAAGTACAGTCCCTATTGGATCCACATAACAGTGAGAGTCCAGTCCACAGTGGGGCCAGCAGGAGACCATCCCGAGCAGAGACAGGTCAGTAGCGCAGAGACGTCCCCAACCGATACACAAGCGAGCAGTCCACCCCGGGTCCCAACTCTGGACAGCCAGCACCTCATCCATGGTCACCGGAACCGGAATAACCCGGCGAGGGGGCAAAGGAGAAAAGAAAACGGCAGATCAACTGGTTTAAAAAAGGGGAATCTATTTAAAGGCTAGAGTATACAAATGAGATTTAAGATGGGACTTAAATGCTTCTACTGAGGTAGCATCTCTAACTTTTACCGGGAGGGCATTCCATAGTACTGGAGCCCGAACAGAAAACGCTCTGTAGCCCGCAGACTTTTTTTGGGCTCTGGGAATCACTAATAAGCCGGATGTGGAGGCCGTGAGCTGTTGTGTTTACACATGGTCTGCGGTTGTGAGGCCGGTTGAATGTACTGCCAAATTCACTGAAATGCCTTTGGAGACGGCTTTTGGTAGAGAAATGAACATTCAGTTGACGGGCAACAGCTCTGGTGGACATTTCTGCAGTCAGCATGCCAACTGCATGCTCCCTTACAACTTGAGACATCTATGGCATTGTGCTGTGTGATAAAACTGTACATTTCAGAGTTGCTTTTTATTGTGGGCAGCCTAAGGCACACCTGTGCAATAACCATGCTGTTTAATTAGCATATTGATATGCCACACAGAATAAATGCTCAGATTTGTGAACAATATTTAGGAATAGGTGTTTTGTGTATATAGTAAAAGTTTTAGATCTTTGAGTTGAACTCATGAAAAATGGGAGCACAAACAAAAGTGTTGCGTTGATAGTTACTCTAGGGCTGCACCAAACAACCATTTCTTGAATCAATTAATAAATCGATTATTTATCATTTTTACATGTAATTTATTTTTGCATTCAACTGTTTTTTTTGTGTGGTGTAGTGTTCTATAGTTTTATTTGTACGTAGAAACTTTAAATGCTGGAAAGAGATGAACAATACAATTTCTTGAAGAGCCGTTTTACTTCCTCCGCCATCCTAGATAATCACCCTTGATGTCTTTTTAAGTGCTTGTGCATTACAGTGTGCTGCTGTGAAAAGTTATTTTTAATGGGCAGTTTACAGAGCACCTCAAAAGCCATATATTTCACAACGGTATATCAGGGTTTTCTGGTCAGAGCTTTAAGTTTGCAAATTCCGATACCAATCATCCATAGGTGAGATCAGCTATGATCACATGTACTAACTGTACATGTTATGATTTATTTATGGTGGCAGCTTTTGACTATTTTGATCTGAAAAAGCAACCATAAACTCACCTTGCTTTTTGGGAAGATACAATACCATGTAGTTACAAGGGTATTATTGGCTATATTAATACTGATATTACATTTTATTTAAAAATATTTAAGATCATTGAATGATTTTACATTTTAATTTTTGATCACAGTTACAATCAGAAAAAAGACATAAAAGCATTACAACACTTTAACTAAATATTTCCCTATTTTCTTTTATGTCATATTGCACACTTGTTCACGCAAGATAAAGTCATGAATTTTTTAAACTAACAAAATAAAAATAAAACTAATTTTGTAAAAATTAAATATCGACCTAATTCAGAGTCAATCATATAGTGATACTACCCTTGGTATCAACAGCATCGATTTATGGAACAGTCCACTCTTAACCGTTGCATCTGTTAATATTATACTCCAGACTCTTATTAATCTAATCTTGTTAATTTACTGTTAATATCTGCAAAAGTTCTGCTGTCTGTCTGTTAAAGTGAACATACACTTATTCTTCTGGTGTTTCAAGATAGCTTAACGTTAACATGTTTCCTTGTCATCTGTTGCTTGCTTGCTTGATGTATCACAATTTCAGCCTCTTTCTCTGTGATATTAATACTGGTGAGAAATGTAGGTTATTTTCCGCAATGAAGGTGATATTACAGTGGGGGAAAAATTCGTACATCAGATGTTCCAAGGGACCCATTGGGATGCCCAAGAGCGGTTCTGGACAATTTTTTCTACAGGGGCCAAGAAGGGGCAAGTGTTTGACCAATGGGGCACATTAAAACATGACAAGGAACAATATTAAAGGTTATACACTTTAATTCAGTTCAAAACATGTAAGCATACGTGACACGCCAGTATACAACAATGTGCATTTCCTATTTATGAAGTTTTATTTTCTTATGATGGAAACACATGACAATGCAGAAACTTTTTAATTGTATCAAATATAGACACATTGTATACATTCTTGCACAATGATTTGGCAGTTGTGCTGCCTGGAAAAATGGTTAACAAAAATATCTAGATCTGGAGCCTCGGCCCTTTTGGACTCTATGCTCAAGACATCAAGATCACTGAGTCTTTCGTCAGTAGTTGTGGATAGCAAGGCACCGTTTGAATCAGTTTCAATGAGGAGAAACTGCGTTTGCAAGAGGCTGAGCTTACAGGAAGGGTTAATGCAATCTTGCTGAAGGGTTCAAAGAAATCTTCCTTGTATGGCTCAATAAAAAAAGCTAGCTCAACTGTACTGCACAGCTTTTTAACTTTGCCACTCTGTATTTTTCTGTCCAAAACTTAAATTGTTGGATCTCATGCCCTAAATCATGGTCTGCATTATACAAATTACACAAATAAACAGAGCGTTGCTCTCCATTAAAAAGTGAAGACTGATATAGCGTGGCATTGAGATAACCAAAACTTCACTGACAAGTTCTCTTTCAGTACTTTTTTCCCCCCTGAAAATGATAACCATAACCATAGTACCATAACATCAATGTTTTTTAATAATCTGTAGTTTACATTTTATCGATATCCCGCCCCCTCTTGGTGTGACGTCATCTGTAGAACTGGAGCCCTTTCCCCCCACATAGACAGTGTGGATAAAACTACAAACCCCGTTTCCATATGAGTTGGGAAATTGTGTTAAATGTAAATATAAACGGAATACAATGATTTGCAAATCCTTTTCAACCCATATTCAATTGAATGCACTACAAAGAGAAGATATTTGATGTTCAAACTCATAAACTTTATTTTTTTTTGCAAATAATAATTAACTTAGAATTTCATGGCTGCAACACGTGCCAAAGTAATTGGGAAAGGGCATGTTCACCACTGTGTTACATGGCCTTTCCTTTTAACAACACTCAGTAAACGTTTGGGAACTGAGGAGACACATTTTTTAAGCTTCTCAGGTGGAATTCTTTCCCATTCTTGCTTGATGTACAGCTTAAGTTGTTCAACAGTCCGGGGGTCTCCGTTGTGCTATTTTAGGCTTCATTATGTGCCACACATTTTCAATGGGAGACAGGTCTGGACTACAGGCAGGCCAGTCTAGTACCCGCACTCTTTTACTATGAAGCCACGTTGATGTAACACGTGGCTTGGCATTGTCTTGCTGAAATAAGAAGGGGCGTCCATGGTAACGTTGCTTGGATGGCAACATATGTTGCTCCAAAACCTGTATGTACCTTTCAGCATTAATGGCGCCTTCACAGATGTGTACGTTACCCATGTCTTGGGCACTAATACACCCCCATACCATCACAGATGCTGGCTTTTCAACTTTGCGCCTATAACAATCCGGATGGTTATTTTCCTCTTTGGTCCGGAGGACACGACGTCCACAGTTTCCAAAAACAATTTGAAATGTGGACTCGTCAGACCACAGAACACTTTTCCACTTTGTATCAGTCCATCTTAGATGAGCTCAGGCCCAGTGAAGCCGACGGCGTTTCTGGGTGTTGTTGATAAACGGTTTTTGCCATGCATAGGAGAGTTTTAACTTGCACTTACAGATGTAGCGACCAACTGTAGTTACTGACAGTGGGTTTCTGAAGTGTTCCTGAGCCCATGTGGTGATATCCTTTACACACTGATGTCGCTTGTTGATGCAGTACAGCCTGAGGGATCGAAGGTCACAGGCTTAGCTGCTTACGTGCAGTGATTTCTCCAGATTCTCTGAACCCTTTGATGATATTACGGACCGTAGATGGTGAAATCCCTAAATTCCTTGCAATAGCTGGTTGAGAAAGGTTTTTCTTAAACTGTTCAACAATTTGCTCACGTATTTGTTGACAAAGTGGTGACCCTCGCCCCATCCTTGTTTGTGAATGACTGAGCATTTCATGGAATCCACTTTTATACCCAATCATGGCACCCACCTGTTCCCAATTTGCCTGTTCACCTGTGGGATGTTCCAAATAAGTGTTTGATGAGCATTCCTCAACTTTATCAGTATTTATTGCCACCTTTCCCAACTTCTTTGTCACGTGTTGCGGGCATCAAATTCTAAAGTTAATGATTATTTGCAAAAAATGTATCAGTTTGAACGTCAAATATGTTGTCTTTGTAGCATATTCAACTGAATATGGGTTGAAAATGATTTGCAAATCATTGTATTCCGTTTATATTTACATCTTAACACAATTTCCCAACTCATTTGGAAACGGGGTTTGTATTATTTGATCACGTAATTGCATATTATCGTTGCCCTGGTCCATGATTATTTCAAAACTGATATGGATGGATGGAACTTGGTCATTGCACTTAAAAAGCAAAATGAAATTAAAATATCAGTTCAAACCCATCCAAGAACATACATACAGTTACAGGGTGGACAGAACGGGAACACTGATGGAGTCGCCACGTCGACGGTGCCCCGTAAAAAAGGTCGGAAAAATGGTAAAAATGGGTGGAAGGAGGAAAAGAAAAAAAAAGCAAGTCCCGAACTAAACTCCTGTGGGTTTGGGGGTGGGAGGTTTAGTTAAAGACCAGGAAAAAAACCTCAAGAAAAACACATACATATTACGACATACATCGTGAGACTTGCAAAGAGGTGGGAGAGGGTGGGCATCTGGCTCGAAGCTGACATTAGGAGCATGGCTCCGTTTTCTGTTCTACCGCGTGGGGTTGAAGCGTCAAAGACATGGAATGTGGGTGGTGGGGTACGTGTGTGTGCTGGGTTTTTTTCTGTGGATGCATATATGTGTGAAAGCCCGCAGAGTGGCTCTGTTCCACGACCTTGGTTCTCTCGCAAATGTGATAACACAGAACAGTCAGTCCAACAAAAGTCAACAAACAAATGTTGTATGTCAAAGGGGGATAGGGAATGAGATTTTTGCGTCTTCGCTGCACTGTCCTCTCGGGTAATCTTAAAGCAAACCTTGCCAGGTCGCTTGCAGCCAGAGAACACAATCCAGATTAGAATGTTAGTGTTTGAGAGAGCAAAAAGAAATTTAAACTTTTCACTCTAATTATCAATTTCTGGTCTTTAAATTAATCATACTTTGCCATGCAGAGCAGACTGTGTCTTCAAAGTGGTGTCCAGTTTGCGATTTAGTCCAAAATCGCAAAAGTCCGAGTGCCCACAGCTCTTCCCACATTCTCCAATCGTTTGAGGCAGCTTAAAGGCCTACTGAAATTATTATTTTTTATTTAAACGGGGATAGCAGATCCATTCTATGTGTCATACATGATCATTTCGCGATATTGCCATATTT
Source organism: Entelurus aequoreus (assembly GCF_033978785.1). Classification (NCBI taxonomy): domain Eukaryota; kingdom Metazoa; phylum Chordata; class Actinopteri; order Syngnathiformes; family Syngnathidae; genus Entelurus; species Entelurus aequoreus. Next base: position 36,714,489 of record NC_084750.1, on the reverse strand, counting down.
TTGCTGAAAAGATTTAGTAGAGAACAACGAAGATAAAGTTCGCAACTTTTGGTCGCTGATTAAAAAAGCCTTGCCTACACCGGAAGTAGCGTGACGTCACAGGGGATAGGACTGCTCACATTTCCCTATTGTTTACAATGCAGCGAGAGAGATTCGGTCCGAGAAAGCGACGATTACCCCATTAATTTGAGGATGAAAGATTTGTGAATGAGGACGTGAGAGTGAAGGACTAGAGTGCAGTGCAGGACGTAACTTTTTTCGCTCTGACCGTAACTTAGGTACAAGGGTTCATTGGATTCCACACTTTCTCCTTTTTCTATTGTGGATCACGGATTTGTATTTTAAACCACCTCGGATACTATATCCTCTTGAAAATGAGAGTCGAGAACGCGAAATGGACATTCACAGTGACTTTTATCTACACGACAATACATCGGTGAAGCTCTTTAGCTACGGAGCTAACGTGATAGCATCGGGCTCAAATGCAGATAGAAACAAAATAAATAAACCCCTGACTGGAAGGATAGACAGAAGATCAACAATACTATTAAACCGTGGATATGTAAATACACGGTTAATAATTTCCAGCTTGGCGAAGCTTAACAATGCTGTTGCTAATGACGCCATTGAAGCTAACTTAGCTACGGAGCGGCGGCAGCGGCGGGCGTTGTAGCTTTCGACGACACCCCGGCCGCCATCACAGTCGGCAAGAAACATATATTTCCCCAAAGTTACGTACGTGACATGCACATAGCGACACGCACGTACGGGCAAGCGATCAAATGTTTGGAAGCCAAAACTGTACTCACGGTAGCGCGTCTGCTATCCACCTCAAAGTCCTCCTGGTTGTGTTGCTTTAGTCCGCCACTAATACACCGATCACACCTACAGCTTTCTTCTTTGCAGTCTCCATTGTTCATTAAGCAAATTGCAAAAGATTCACCAACACAGATGTCCAGAATACTGTGGAATTTTTCGATGAAAACAGAGCTTTTTGTATGGTGACACATTGGGTACCAATACTTTCGTTGCCGCGCCTACGTCATCATACATAGGCGTTTTCAACCGGAAGTGTGGCGGGAAATTTAAAATTGCACTTTATAAGTTAACCCGGCCGTATTGGCATGTGTGGCAATGTTAAGATTTCATCATTGATATATAAACTATCAGACTGCGTGGTCAGTAGTAGTGGGTTTCAGTAGGCCTTTAAGGGGTACCTTGAACGGCAGCCAGCATCTTCCAATTTACCAGTGCAACGCTTTCTCTAAAGAGTAGATGTCCTGTTATCATGAATCCAAATTTGTAAATATCCTCAATTTACCAAGCAGTACCACAGGCTCCACAGCAGGATACAAAGACATGCAGGCTGCAGACTAGCAGAAGACCAGTGCTACAGGTGGGTAATTACAGCGCCGCAATTAGTTCAGCTTTTGGCGCTTGCTTGTTAAATCATATTACATTAATAATTTAATTTGGTCTGCAAAACCGCCACTTGCAGTGGGACTCGTCGAAATTGGACACGGCGGAGAGGCCTCCCTCACCTCTCCCCTCTGCAAAAAGCTATCCGTGTGGACGTTCACCTACAGCAGGGGTCACCAACGCGGTGCCCGCGGGCACCAGGTAGCCCGTAAGGACCAGATGAGTAGCCCGCTGGCCTGTTCTAAAAATAGCTCAAATAGCAGCACTTACCAGTGAGCTGCCTCTATTTTTTAAATTGTATTTATTTACTAGCAAGCTGGTCTCGCTTTGCCCGACATTTTTAATTCTAAGAGAGACAAAACTCAAATAGAATTTGAAAATCCCAGAAAATATTTTAAAGACTTGGTCTTCACTTGTTTAAATAAATTCATAATTTTTTTTACTTTGCATCTTATAACTTTTAGAAAGACAATTTTAGAGAAAAAATACAACCTTAAAAATGATTTTAGGATTTTTAAACACATATACCTTTTTACGTTTTAAATTCCTTCCTCTTCTTTCCTGACAATTTAAATCAATGTTCAAGTAAATTTATTTTTTTTATTGTAAAGAATAATAAATACATTTTAATTTAATTCTTCATTTTAGCTTCTGTTTTTTCGACGAAGAATATTTGTGAAATATTTCTTCAAACTTATTATGATTAAAATTCCAAAAGATTATTCTGGCAAATCTAGAAAATCAAATTTAAATCTTATTTCAAAGTCTTTTGAATTTCTTTTAAAGTTTTTGTTCTGGAAAATCTAGAAGAAATAATGATTTGTCTTTGGTCCAATTTGTTATATATTCTAACAAAGTATAGATTGGATTTTAACCTATTTAAAACATATCATCAAATTAATCTTAATTAATCTTAATCAGGAAAAATTACTAATGATGTTCCATAAATTCTTTTTTTAAGTTTTTCTCTTCTTTTTTTCGGTTGAATTTTGAGTTTTAAAGAGTCGAAATTGAATATAAACTATGTTTCAAAATTTAATTGTCATTTTTTTCTTGTTTTCTCCTCTTTTAAACCGTTCAATTAAGTGCAAATATCATTAATTATTAATAATAACAGAGTTAAAGGTAAATTGAGCAAATTGGCTATTTCTGGCAATTTATTGAAGTGTGTATCAAACTGGTAGCCCTTCGCATTAATCACTACCCAAGAAGTAGCTCTTGCTTTCAAAAAGGTTGGTGACCCCTGACCTACAGAAACTTTGTTACCACCAAGATGCAGGGACAGAAGGCGGCATACAGGTGGAAGAATGTAAATCTTTACTTTAGAGAGCAAAAACTCCAGAAACAAAAAGGCTAGTGCAAGACACGCAGAGGCAGTAGTGTAACTCATGTACACTGACCATAGGCAATAAACCAGGGCTCGCAAGGAGCAACAGGTGAATCAGATTCATGTGACTTAATTAATCAATCAAAAGCAGATGTGCTGGCAGAAAACTAACCAGAAAGTGAAGGTGTAGAAAAATAAGGAGTCCAACAGGAAGTACAACTAAGAAAATAGCACCGGGACAGGAAATGATACCAAACACAGGAAAATAAAGAACACAATCCTATGGCCCATTGGCACATGTTCACTTTAGCACTTGAATGCAAAACGCTTGGGCACCTGTGATCTAGATTGTCCAGTTTTGGTGTCTTCTCAACGCTCCGGCAAATAAACTATCCATTCTTCACTGTGTTTATTTGCTTATCTGAGTGTTTTAGCCTTCTTATTTGAAGTAGAAAAAAAACACAAATAGAATAGATTTATATCTATATCTATTCTACCAACCGAGCTGTGGGCAGTATGGCTGTGCTGCCCATAACTCGGTTGGTAGGGTGATAGAGTGGCCGTGCCAGCAACTTGAGGGTTCCAGGTTCAATCCCCACTTCCGCCATCCTAGTCACTGCCGTAGTGTCCTTGGGCAAGACACTTTACCCACCTGCTCCCAGTGCCACACACACTGGTTTAAATGTAACTTAGATGTTGGGTTTCACTATGTTAAGCGCTTTGAGTCACTAGAGAAAAGCGCTATCCATCCATCCATCCATTTTCTACCGCTTGTCCCTTTCGGAGTCGTGGGGGGTGACGGAGCCTATCTCAGCTGCACCCTGGGGTACACCCTGGACAAATCGCCAGCTCATCACAGGGTCAACACAGATAGACAGACAACATTCACACTCACATTCATTCACTAGGGCCAATTTAGTGTTGCCAATCAGCCGATGTAAATATAATTTACTTCATAAATGGGAATTAACTTTGCTTTTAATTAATTAATTATTTTTTTAATTTTAACGATCAGTCAACTATGGGCATAATAAAACAAATCAAATATAAACATGAACATTTTTAGTCGAAGACAGCCCCTACAGTACACATTTTACAACTTCAGCCACTCTGCAAGATCCCGAAAGCCCAACATTTGCAACCTACATTGCAAATCACTGCTCAACGTCTCCATGTGCTGTTTCTATTTGATTACTCATCCTCCACTACATGATGTATTTGCTGAAAATGCTGTTGTGGGTTGGCAAGCAGTGAAGCACAAGGATCACAGGCTAAAAATGACTCCCACCTGCTCTCCAAAGGCTCCCCCACATCAAGACAGGACATAGTTGCCCTACAAGTCCTCAATGTCGCACACTCATTTCTCTCATTCACTGTTGCTCACTGTAACCAAATGTCATTTGATTTCCATTATTAACTAATAATTAAATCAAGATGGTTCAAACAACTCATGCACCCCCTTTAGCACCTGTCAGTCCTGTGCGTTCACCAGACTCCACCAACTCGTCAGTTCTTCTTCTGGATGTGCTATTTGGTTGACGTCATCAATGTGGTGTCTTCTTCTTAGTCAAGATCGTGCATTTATCCGGTGAACCGCCAATCAATCTCTATAACAATGGCACAGGACAGACAATGTTAATTGGCACTATGTAAAAAGCAGTGACGTGCGGTCACTGGAGGCAGGTGAGGTGGGGCCTCACCTGCCATCATGGAAAGAAAAAAAATGTAAAAAGAAAAAAAAAAAATTAAATTGTTATATGTATTCAGTGATTATACTAGAAAGTTATTTTCCATTTAACTTCACCAGTTTTAGATTATTTTTATTCAAAATCGCTGAATTTTCACATTTGCCGTTCAAATACTGAGGAGAGACGGTGCGGTGATCAGCAGCCAGTTGAGGCACGTCACTCAGTTGAGCCTCACCATGAAATGCGGACTCGGCTAACTGCTGGCCTGCTGTGCAGTGAGACCGTATTGTTATATGAACTATATTATACATTTCCATAGTTTAGTTAGCTGAGGTATATAATGTACAGTGTATTTTGTCAACAACTGTATGTGTGTAAGTATTTCTTGTGCTGAGCGATCATAAAACTGCTGCGAAGACGCACTGTGAGAGGCTCGCAGTAATCCCGCCTCCTTGTGCCGGTTAATGCACACCCGCCGCAGAATGCACCCAGGGCCCCGACGGGAGCGCCATACCAACCAAAGCCCACACCCAAACCCTCCACGTGCAAGACTGAATCCACCCAAAAAAAGTCACTTAACAAGAAGCCAAAAAGTGCAAAAACAACAATGCTCGCGCCGGAGGAGCCGTGAACGACTGCAGGGACACAACATTAGGTACACCTGCAGACTGCAGCACGGATTTCATATTTCATTCATTCACAACTCCTCCAACACGAACACCACTGTTCCCACACTTATAAGTAAAGGTAAGACCATAATAACGTTTTTTTTAATTAAATCTGCTTTTTTGTGTGCTACAGTTTGTATGTGTAAAGTTAAAGTTAAGTTAAAGTAACAATGATTGTCACACAACTCACACGCACACTAGGTGTGGTGAAATTTGTCCTCTGCATTTGACCCATCCCTTGATCACCCCCTGGGAGGTGAGGGGAGCAGTGGGCAGCAGCGGCGCCGTGCCCAGGAATAATTTTTGGTGATTTAACCCCCAATTCCAACCCTTGATGCTGAGTACTAAGCAGGGAAGAATGCTGGTATGAGCTTTTAAACATAACCCGTTAACTGCTGCCAATCAAATGGTGAATAAGATACTCTTTAGGGTTCATATGTTTGTAAATCTGACTGTGATGAAGTCAGTGCCTCACCAGTCATGAACCTCACCGCACTTCACTGGTAAAAAGAGAGCGTGGGTGTCTTGAGTACATAAAAGTAGCATAATGACAGTAACTATGGCTTTTTCCTTTAACTAAAGAAAATTGAGGCATTACAAATAAAAACTACAATCTCAGTAATGGATGTTACAAAGAGTTAAAACCGTGGGGTGACGTTTCCTTACTTAGTCCATTTTGTGTGTCCTGCTGCGTTCTTAGACTAAATATCAATTCTCGTCCTTAACCCTTGCCTTAGTCCTTTGCCCTAGATTTTGCGCGTTCACGTCAGGCTAGCGGTCTCCCAAGGGTATATAACCCTCCAATAGAAGTGTGGTCCTGACCAACATTGCAACCACGTTTTATGAGAAGAAGAAGGCAGAAAACATTTAAAGGGGGGTTACAGGTGCAACTCAAACAATTGGAATATCGTGCAAAGGTTTGTTTGTACCAGAAATTACATTTACAAGGTAAAACTAATAAATGACATAGGCTCATAACATGCAACTCTATATATTTCAAGACTTCTTTTGATATAATAATTGTTGATTATGGCTTACAACTTATAAAAACCTCAAAATGAAAATGTTGGGTTTGATTATTAAAATTATAACAAATAAAAGCTTGACATAATTCACTTTGTATGCAATGTATGTTTATATCACATAACAGTTTCTCATTTGAAATTTAAGTTTTAAACCATATTCTATTTTTTGTATTTTTTTTTACCTGTATTTGCCCCATGCAGGCTAATGTCTCTATGACCACAGAAAAATATTTTTCCTCTTACTAAAAAGGGGATATTCATCCCAAAATCTAAAAAAAACTAACAAATAGTGTAGTGCTGTTTCCATTTATTCACCCCAAGCATGTATTCGAGCCCTCATCACATCTATTAAGTTATCTTAAATGTCACGGCTTGTGTATGCTGCATTGTGTGGAATCGTTTTTGATATATTTGCCAATTCCACATCTTTCCCCCAGTGCAAACATGAATAGAGACAAAAAATTAGCCCACATCCATCCTCATTGGCAGCACTGTAAGGCAGTTGGTTCACAGCAAGGAAGTCCACAACATCAATAGTTGCAGACAGATAATATATGATATCTGCGGTGCTACAGTTGGTCAGTGTTAGTGTTGAGATTTCCTTTATTTGTGTGGACCTGTCTTTCCCTGTCCCTCCATATGACCTCATAAGTCAGGTGCTCTTTGGATGCAGCATGCTTGTTTAGTCCTTTTCCATTAGCCATTGCATGCTTCCATTCGTGGAAACCAGTTTCACTGAAAGTTTGATGGTTGCGTCTGGGTCCCTGACACATTCTGCATGGGTAGCAGCGGTACGTAGCATCTGCTTGAATTGAATACTCCAGCCAGGGAAAGCTTCCAAACAAGGAACAGCAGAATGCCCTTTTTTTCCCTGAGAAAAGGCACAAAGGAATGCTCTGCATGTTTGGTCTTTGGGGCTCTTCGGTGCCATGGTCATTAGGCTCTGTAAACCTCTGTGTTTGTTGTTGAGTCATCCAAGGCGCCAATGGATGATCCTTGGATGAGCGAGACTCGCTTTCGGGAGGCTGCTGAGGTCTCCAAAGGATTTGCCCAGTTGTCGGTAGTACAGATCCGTCATCAGCGCAGTTCACTGGAGCCGGAGATGTTCGGCGGATTCATCTCCCTCACCTCAGACAGGACAGTGTGACCTGTTAGATGCTGCCATCGACTTAGAGCTGAGTGGTGGCCGGATCGGAAACGAAAGAGGTCAATGAGGTCTTTCTTCGACAACGTTGGACTCCTATTTAAGGCAGGGGTGTCAAACTCAAATATAGAGTGGACCATAATTTCAAACTGAACAAAGTCGCGGGCCAAGGTTGAACAAATTAACCTTTTAATAGGGACCCAAACAAGTTTTGCATTGAATATTGAACAAGTAAGGCTTATATAACTTTATAGTGACATGCAAAATCGAGTTTCAAATAATAAAAATAATAACAATAAAAAAATATCAATGGCATATCAAATAAAATGTCAATAAAAATTGAATGCCTCTTTTCTATTTGCAGCCTTCTGCAGTAAATATCAAAATTAACTTTTTCCACAGGCTAATAATACATTTGAAAATAAAATAACAATAATGAATGAATCAAACATTCAAGCCTTGAAGTAGCAAGAGAAAGTGCATGAATAAAATGTTAATTATTGCTCAGTTCGCTACACTGATTTGCTTTAACACTGAATATGGAACAAGCAACGCTTATATAACTTAATAGTGCAAAATCAACTTTCACAAAACAAACAAAAAAATATCAATGGTATATTAAATACAATTTAAATAAAACATTGAATGCCTCTTTTCTATTTGCAGCCTTCTGAGGTAAATATCAACATGAACTTTTTCCACAGGCTAATAAATTTGAAAATAAAATAACAATGAATAAATCAACCATTCAGGACTTTTTACTGCTCAGTTTGCAACACACTGATCTAATCTGATGTGCCCAAGCCAGATACCTTGCATCTTTTCTGGGATGCTAGTTCATTAATGTCGGGGCTCAGGTGGGTGGGGTTCGGGGGGCGGGGTTTGGTGGTTGCGGGGGGTGTATATTGTAGCGTCCCGGAAGAGTTAGTGCTGCAAGGGGTTCTGGGTAGGGATGATGTTTGATAAGAAATTATCGAGTTCGAGCCTATTATCGAATCCTCTTATCGAACCAATTCCTTATCGATTCTCTTATCGAATCCAGATAGGTTGTTCTATGTGGAAAAAAACACAATATTTGGTTTAACAAAAGCTCACTTTTATTTTATAAGAACAAAATAAAATAAATAAATAAATATTGACTGTTACCCCCCCTAAAAAAATAAAATAAATAAATATTGACTGTTGTTACCCAAAGTATATTAGTGGGATTTTTCAGAAAAACAAATTTATACAGTAACACAAAAACAACCTGTCTCTGTGATCACTATAGGTGAATAGCCATGCCTTGAGGCGTTTTTTCCGGTCCATTATTTTTGCTGCTAATGACTGAGCTGCGTCATTTCCTGTGATGTCCCACAGGGCATTTCTTGTGGGACGGGATTCGTTCCCAGGGATTTGAATAAAGAACCAACTCTTATTCTTTACTGTAGTGGCCTCAATAACGGTAACCGGTTCTCAAAAAGGGATTTGAGTCCATGGAATTCGTTCTTTTCTTATCGAACGGTTCTTTTCTTATCGAACAACCGGGAAAACCGGTTTCGAACATCATCCCTAGTTCTGGGTATTTGTTCTGTTGTGTTTATGTTGTGTTACGGTGCGGATGTTCTCCCGAAATGTGTTTGTCGTTCTTGTTTGGTGTGGTTTCACAGTGTGGCGCATATTTGTAACAGTGTTAACGTTGTTTATGCGGACACCCTCAGTGTGACCTGTATGGCTGTTGATCAAGTATAACCCAATGTTGTAAATACACATTTTTATATATCTAGTAAGGTAGGCATTTTTCAGAGGTCTCAAGAAGGTAACAAATACAAGTGTGTGTGTGTGTGTGTGTGTGTGTGTGTGTGTGTGTGTGTGTGTGTGTGTGTGTGTGTGTGTGTGTGTGTGTGTGTGTGTGTGTGTGAGTCAAAGGAAAACCATGTAAAAGTAAAGCCTTTGCGGATGTGCCATGACTATTATGCCCTGTTGTAACCTTATACATCTGTAATCCCTTACAAGTGTGCAGCAGTGGCAAGTAGATGGCATCCCCAGCTCTTTTCTGCCCCCCTCAGGTTAGACAGGGAATGACAGGACTTCCGGTTCTCATGGTCATTATTATTCCTGCTGTGGTGCAAACCTTCTCCCTTTTGTACCATGCTTTTTATTGAATCCTTTGACTGGAGTCCTGCGGTTGTTGTGGCATGAATTTGTCTCTTACTTCAACTTCTGAATGAGATTCAGAGGTAAATAGTTCCATTTTATCCACAGAAGGTAATACTTAAAGACACTATACAAATTAAGCATCAACTGAACATAAATGAAGGTTGTGGATAATAACATGTTAAGTCAACTATTCCCTGGAGATGCCGGGCATAATTTTTACATTATAGAATGTGTTGCATAATATTATAACACATCATGTAACGCAAGACTGCAGCACACTAGCAGACTTTTGCAGACAGCGGGAATTAGGTGTGCTTGTTGCAATAAACCAGGGGTCAGCAACCGCCCTTGTGGCTCCCTGGGCATTTTTTTAAAAAAAGAATTGAAAATGGAAAAAGATGGGGTAAAAATATTTTTTTTTGTTTTAGTATGTTTTTTTGTTTGAGGACAAACATGACACAAACCTTCCCAATTGTTAGAAAGCCCACTGTTTAATATGTGTGTGTGTGTATGCTTCACTGATGAGAGTATTTGGTCAACATCGTTTTGTCCTACTAATTTCGGCAGTTCTTGAACTCACCATAGTGTGGACTGTGACGCAACAGTTTGTTTACATGTAAAATCTTCCACTCCTTCTTCATCTCATTTTGTCCACCAAAAGTTTCATGCTGTGCGTGAATGTTGTTGTTGGGGTGCTAATCGGGCATATTTGGTCAGTGCATGACTGCAAGCTAATCGATGCTAACATGCTATTTAGGCTAGCTGTATGTACATATTGCATCATTATGCCTCATTTGTAGGTATATTTGAGCTCATTAAATATCCTTTACTTTTATCCTCTTTGTAAATAATTTAGTTTTGCATGTCTCATGACACATTTCAGATAGTTGTTTGTGTGCCATGCTGTTCCAGACCACAGCAAACATTACCTAGCCAGGAGTTATCTCACCTTCTGAGTAGCCTCTGATTTACTAATGGTTTTGTAAATGTTGTAAAAATGTGTAGAATAAATATTACATTTCAACAATTCTGTCAACGAAGATTTGCTTCAGCCTGAGACACATAGTCATTTCGATAGTAGGCTATTATAGCTAATAAAGACACGTACGTCATTATGCGTGCCTACATTATAAAACTTATTAAATGGCTTTTCATTTTTTGCGGCTTCAGACAGATTAGTTTTTTGTATTTTTGGTCCAATATGGCTCTTTCAACATTTTGGGTTGCTGACCCCTGCAATAAACACATGCAAATTAATAAAAGTTACGCTCTCTGGGAGGAGAAATAATGTCAGCACCAGGTGATAACATTAGTAGTAGACAAAGTGCACATATTCAGTACAGTATGCTGTCTAGAGGTGTGTCCATTGGGACATTTGCAGGTAATGATGAGCTCTTAATGCTGCAATTGATCTCATCGGCTCCATTAAACATTTATGCAGTGCACAATGCTGTCATCTGCTCAAATTTGCTTGGTAACATTATTTGTGACATAAATGGATGTTCATAATGGACCCAGGCTCATTTTTAGACAGTAGGATGGTTCTGAGAAGCCAAGAAAAATAACACAGGTAAGGAATTATACACAATCCCCGAAGTATTCAACTCATAATAAGTCATAATTTGTGATGGGAATAGTATGATGGTTGGGTAATGGCTGGTTCCCAAAAGAAGACTGAACATTTACATTGCAACCCAATAGGAGTAAAGTCAAAACTACTAAAAGTCATAGCCCTTCACCAAACAACATTACATAAAATGGTATGCTGTTGAAGTATATTTTGAACATAATTACAGTTACACAATGATACAGCATATAATTCACACATTTTCTCATTACAACATGTCCGAAAAGGAGTAGGAAGAAGCAGATCTTATTTAATCCTACCCCTTTTCCACTTCATAGCCATTACTAACACATTTGTTCAATTCCTCTTCGCAATTAGCAACACCATTTAAATCATTGAATAATACATACATCAGTTCTATCAAATACAAATGTAAGTTATGATTCACGTAATGAATTGACCAGGAGCAGACTGCAGAGGACATCATAACATCCTGTCCCATATACCGCCATCCTAATGGGAATCGTGGTCTGGCAGCTGTGGACGAGAGCTTGGTCAGTTGGCTGTTAAACACTTGCCCAGCTGTATAGTGATCACACCTCTAATCAACATCTTTATCCAAACGAAGAAGAAGATGAGATGACTCGGATGATCTCATTTTCAATCAGGTTCAACATGTTTTTATCAGGATTGTTCTTCATTGTACTTTTGAGTTTGAACAGTTTCTCCAAGTGGATCAAATTAATACTTTGTTTGTTTTTGTTGCTTAATCCATTCCATCATTTACAAAACCCAGAACCAGTGAAGTTGGCACGTTGTGTAGTTCGTAAATAAAAACAGAATACAATGATTTGCAAATCCTTTTTAATTTATATTCAATTGAATAGACTGCAAAAACAATATACTAAATGTTCGAATTGAGAAACTGATTTTTTTTCCGCAAATAATCATTAACTTTGAATTTAATGGCAGCAACACATTGCAAAAAAGTTGTCACAGAGGCATTTTTACCACTGTGTTACATGGCCTTTCCTTTTAACAACACTCAGTAAACGTTTGAGAACTGAGGAGACCAATTTTTGAAGCTTTTCAGGTGGAATTATTTCCCATTCTTGCTTGATGTACAGCTTAAGTTGTTCAACAGTCCGGGGGTCTCCGTTGTGGTATTTTAGGCTTCATAATGTGCCACACATTTTCAATGGGAGACAGGTCTGGACTACAGGCAGGCCAGTCTAGTACCCACACTCTTTTACTATGAAGCCACATTGTTGTAACACATGGTTTGGCATTGTCTTGCTGAAATAAGCAGGGGCGTCCATGATAACGTTGCTTGGATTGCAACATATGTTGCTCCAAAACCTGAAGGTACCTTTCAGCATTAATGGTGCCTTCACAGTTACTCATGCCTTGGGCACTAATACACCCCCATACCATCACAGATGCAGGCTTTTGAACCTTGCGCCTCCAACAATCCGGATGGTTCTTTTCCTCTTTGGTCCGGAGGACACGACGTACACAGTATCCAAAAATAATTTGAAATGTGGACTCGTCAGACCGTAGAACACTTTTCCACTTTGCATCAGTCCATCTTAGATGAGCTCAGGCACAGCAAAGCCGGCAGCATTTCTGGGTGTTGTTGATAAATGGCTTTCGCTTTGCATAGCAGAGTTTTAACTTGCACTTCCAGATGTAGTGACAAACTGTTGTTACTGACGGTGGTTCTCTAAAGTGTTCCTGAGCCCATGTGGTGATATCCTTTACACACTGTTGTGGCTTTTTGATGCAGTACCGCCTGAAGGATCGAAGGTCCGTTATATCATCGCTTACACGCAGTGATTTCTCCAGATTATCTGAACCATTTGATGATATTATGGACCTATTATGGTAAAATCCCTAAACTCCTTGCAATAGCTCGTTGAGAAATGTTGTTCTTAAACTGTTCAACAATTTGCTCATGCATTTGTTCACAAAGTGGTGACCCTCACCCCATCCTTGTTTGTGAATGACTGAGCATTTCATGGAAGCTGCTTTTATACCCAATTATGGCACCCACCTGTTCCCAAATAGCCTGTTCACCTGTGGGATGTCCCAAATAAGTGTTTGATGAGCATTTCCTCAACTTTCTCAGTCTTTTTGCCACTTGTGCCAGCTTTTTTAAACATGTTGCAGGCATCAAATTCCAAATGAGCTAATATTTGCAACAAATAAAGTTTTCCTGTTCGAACGTTAACTATCTTGTCTGTGTAGTCTATTCAATTGAATATAGGTTGAAAATGATTTGCAAATCATTGTATTCTGTTTTTAGTTACGATTTACACAACGTGCCAACTTCACTGGTTTTGGGGTTTGTATTTCCACATACTTATACACTAAAAGGTTTAAGAGTTGTACATGTGTAACCCGGTTAGTTCGGCCCTGTGCCTTTCTACCACATTCCGCATGGGGACTCAAACACTGGTCGTTCATAGTAGAGTCGAGTGTGCTGACCACTGGACTAAAAGCCCGAGCTGGCAGCCCAGCAGCCAGCACTACTCTTGAAATTGACGGGGAGTGAGTTTTACCAACTTACATCTAACGCAGCCGGACTGGCTGGGCCCGTTACACTCGCATACTCGCATATATTTTTCTCTAAGGTTATATTTCTCCTCTTTTGTTGAAAAGGTAGCAGGTTCTTATTTGGTTTGTGCATATCTTTATTTGCTTTGATTGAAAAAATAAAGGGTTTGAATGTTCTCTACATTCAACATTATGTATTATTCTAACTGACTTTTTTTGTAACACAGTTAGTGAATGATGTATACTTTTGTTGTTATTTCCCGACATTTCTGCACAATAACTCAGATATGTTAATACTACCAAGCAGTAGAGAATATGGAGTGTTGTTCTTAATGATATTTTTCTACATTAAAAACATTTATTATCATGAACCCGCATGGCTGCAGTAGCTGTGACACCAAGATGCAGGAACCAGGAGAACGAGGAGCAGGTAAGTGTTGCACCTTTCCTGCTTCCGGCTCCCCAGACCATAGTCGAGGGGCGCAGGGGAGACTCCTCCAGGGCCGATGTATCTCGGGGGCAACACCCTTCACTCTACCCGGCAGTGGGTCTCCGCAGCTCCGGAATCCAGGGTGAATGATGAGTCCGGCGATTAGTTGCAACTGTAACTTTATTAATGTCTGCACACAGCCAATCCACCACAACAACTAGTCCCCGCCCGCACTCACGCTACCGCTCCCTCTCCCTCTCCTCTCTCTCGCCCACACACTCACTGACATCACTCGCCTCACATGCTGTCACTTGTTAAAGGGCCACACACACACATACGCTACTCTCATAACATAAGAGTCTTTTAATACTCAAAATAGGGAGAAGCAGTCATGCATACAGAAGTTCTAAACATAGTATATAATTTGCTTTATTCATTATTGATGTATCTCTTGACACCTTATGTTGTATGTTTTTACATGACATTACCAGTTCATTTTATCATCTATTATTACACCCAAAAATTTTATTTCTTTTACATTTCAATGTCTACTCCGTCTATTTGTATTTGTGTTTGAATTTCCCTCATACTGTTACCAAATAGCATTATTTTAGTTTTTCTGAGATTCAGGGATAGTCTGTTTTTGTCAAGCCAACTCTTTATTTAATTAATTTCTTCTGTTTATTATTTGTATTAGTTTCTGTCTGTTCTCTCCTAATCAAAATGCAGTCGCGTCCTCTGCAAACAATAGTAACGTTAAATACTTTGTAATTTTACAAATTGTATTTACACTACCGTTCAACAGTTTGGGGTCACATTGAAATGTCCTTATTTTTGAAGGAAAAGCACTGTACTTTTCAATGAAGATAACTTTAAACTAGTCTTAACTTTAAAGAAATACACTCTATACATTGCTAATGTGGTAAATGACTATTCTAGCTGCAAATGTCTGGTTTTTGGTGCAATATCTACACAGGTGTATAGAGGCCCATTTCCAGCAACTATCACTCCAGTGTTCTAATGGTACAATGTGTTTGCTCATTGGCTCAGAAGGCTAATTGATGATTAGAAAGCCCTTGTGCAATCATGTTCACACATCTGAAAACAGTTTAGCTCGTTACAGAAGCTACAAAACTGACCTTCCTTTGAGCAGATTGAGTTTCTGGAGCATCACATTTGTGGGGTCAATTAAACGCTCAAAATGGCCAGAAAAAGACAACTTTCATCTGAAACTCGACAGTCTATTCTTGTTCTTAGAAATGAAGGCTATTCCACAAAATTGTTTGGGTGACCCCAAACTTTTGAACGGTAGTGTATATAGAGATTGAACAATAGTGGTCCCAGTATTGATCCCTGGGTTACACCACAATATATATTCAGTGTTGTTATGTTCACCTACCGTTACGCATTGCTTCTGTTGGTTAATTAGCTTCTTCCCCAGTTCAAGACCAACCCTCTGATGCCATACCGTTCTAATTTGTTAATTAAGTATGATCAGTATCAGAGCTTGGCCCGCATTGCCAGTGAGGGTTGGAGTCTGTCAGGACTACCCTTTGTAACCAATTCTGTTTACAACTTTTATGGACAGAATTTCTAGGCGCAGTCAGGGCGTTGAAGGGATCCGGTTTGGTGGCTGCAGGATTAGGTCTCTGCTTTTTGTGGATGATGTGGTCCTGCGAGCTTCATCTGGCCAGGATCTTCAGCTTTTTGCCTTTATGATCTCCTGTGTCCAAGAATTTAATCCTTGAGTTCGGGAACTATGTTTCACAAAGAACATGACAACAACTACAACAGCCAAAAAAAAACTAACTTTGGGAAAATAAACATACAGGCAGAGAACTGAAATCTGTCTGTTTCAACGCGCTGGTATTAATCTGATTCTGATACTACACTTGTCGATACGATTTGTAATTGGATCGATCTGCCCACCCTTTTTTCCTATGAATGCCCTAAGAATCATCAAACTTGATTAAAAGGGGTCATATCATGATTTTTTTTCTACATTTAAAACATTCATAGTCATGAACCCACATGGCTGCAGTAGTTGTGACCCCAACATGCAGGAACCAGGCGAACGAAGAAGCAGTCATGGATACAGAGGTTCTAAACATAGTCAATCTTCGAGCACTGAGGAACAGGCGAGGCAGGCATAAGTAGCAGCCTGATTGGCAACTGCAACCAGGTGTGCCGAGCTGCCAATCAGGGACAGGTGAGGAAAACGAACGCTCAGAGGAGACATGCAGAAAATGGAAACCAAATAGGAGCGCTGGCAGAAAATAAACACAAAATAAGGAAACACAAACAGAAGTGAAGTGACAGATCGTCACATTCATAGTGGTCTACATAACATGTAATGGTGGTTCTTTGGTGAACAATTTGTGTAGATTTTGTTATATTGACCTATTTTCAAGCCATTTTTTCTCACTTTTAAAACGGTTGGTTTTGAGAGGCGACGTTGTTAGATGCAAAGGAACCTCTCCTCACCACGCCCTCTCCCTGATGAAATGGTTCGTAGTTTTTTTTTTGCTTTCTTGCTTCTGTTGTGCACTATGGACATCGATAACCGCCAGGAGCCATCTGTTTTGAGTGACTTTTCACCACGACACAACATCCCATATGATAAAATGGTGTTGTCCCAAAATGTTTTTCGGTACTTTTCAAAACTTTTTTAAATAAAGGGGACCACAAAAAATTGCATTATTGACTTTATTTTAAACAACACATCATAGGGTACATTAAACATATGTTTCTTATTGCAAGTTTGTCCTTAAATAAAATATTGAACATACAAGACAACTTGTCTTTTATTGGTAAGTAAGCAAACAAAGGCTCCTAATTTAGCTGCTGACATATGCAGTAACATATTGTGTCATTTTCCATTCTATTATTTTGTCAAAATTATGAGGGACAAATGGTAGAAAATTAGTTATTAATCTATTGTTCATTTACTGTTAATATCTGCTTATGTTCTCTTTTAACATGTTCTGTCTACACTTCTGTTAAAATGTAATAATCACTTATTCTTCTGTTGTTTGGATGCTTTACATTAGTTTTGGATGATACCACAAATTTAAGTATCGATTTAATACCAAAAAGTTACAGGATCATACATTGGTCATATTCAAAGTCCTCATGTGTCCAGGGACATATTTCCTGAGTTTCTAAACATAATATAAAATTTTTTTAAACGAAAAAAGATTTTGCGATGCTAAAAAATATCGATGTAATAATAGTAGTATCGACTAGATACGCTATTGTACTTGGTATTGTGGTAGAATGTCCAAATCTTAAACAGGAACAAAAGTGAATTTAGTACAAAAGTTTTATTTAGTCATAATCAAATGGTACAACGTTGGATTGAATTGCTATGATTACAGACAGTTTTCTCCGGAGAAAAAGAAAGAGTTCCCTTGAGCAGGGAAAAAAAAAAAAAAAGAGCTAGACTCATCTTCCTAGACTTGGTCTAACTGGTTATTTATCTGTCTCCCTGGTGGGTGGGTGTCCTGTCAACAGGGACCAGCTGTTTTTGGATCAACATTCTCTTCGCCATAACAACAATCAAGATATCTTGTACAGTGTCAGGGTGACGTGCCCTGTCCTCCTTAATGCTTTTCGACCTCGTTCTCTTTGGACTTTGACAACCAATATGGTACAAAGGTCAGAAATTCCGGAACAGTATCATTACAGTGGATGTCAGGTGTAGATCCACCAATGGCGTTTGTTTACATTGTGGCGCCGGTGAGCTACGGTGTGTAGTGAAGCATGTTGAGCTAGTCCTCGTCCTGCAGGGATGATACTTGTAAGAAACTTACTTTATTTGTCGCCATGGAGACGAGGATTAGTGATTTAGAAGTAGCTAAAACACTGCAGACTGCGGATGGACTTTAGCCACTAGCTAGCTAGCCATGTCTTAAAGCACCTCTTCCAAAACTAACCATTTTTGGTTAGTTTTGAAGCCAAAATGCGTCCGTTCTCCCTTTTCTGTCTACACACTGTGTCTGCTTGTAAGTACTCTGTGATTGTGCGCTGCCGAACATGCTCCTCTGCTCGTTAACCAGAAATGATACGACGTGACGGCAACGAGGGAGGCGGGGGGCTGAGGGACCGGTACTTTTTAGAGGCGGTATAATACCGAATATGTTTAATTGGTATCGCGGTACTATACTAATACTATACCGTACAACCCTATGATAAAGCGAGACCAGCGGCTCACCGTTTCTTGTTGTCACCAACGAAGAAAGAGGCGATGCGGTAGGACAAAAGCGAGGGACAAAGCCGGGCTTCGTACAATTGTGAAACTAAACGTGTTGTACATCTGGCTTTTGTCCTCATGCTGCCTGGTCTGGTTTTGCTCTCTTTTTTTAGTTTTTTCGTCTTCCATTCAGTTACCATGACACCAAAGTGAAGGCGGGAGTAATTGAGCACACCTGGCCATCATTACCTCTGACTATATCTTCTGTTGGCACACACCTGTGGTCGCGGGATCTTTCCCGTGTGCGCCCTCCACAGCAACGATCTCATCCGTATTCCAGCATACAGTATTATTGTGCTTTGAGTTTGTTTTACTTGTTTTAAACATTGCCTTCACTTTGGCTATTTGTGTTGTAGTTTATATATGTTTTCTAGTTTTTTCGTGGCACTGGTATCTTCCAACAGTGTCATAATTTTAGTTCCTTTATTTTTGCTGAGCATTAAAGGCCTACTGAAACCCAATACTACCGACCACGCAGTCTGATAGTTTATATATCAATGATGAAATCTTAATATTGCAACACATGCCAATACGGCCGGGTTAACTTATAAAGTGCAATTTTAAATTTCCCGCTAAACTTCCGGTTGAAAACTCCTTTCGATATGACGTATGCGCGTGACGTAGCCAGTAGAACAGAGGTATGGCTCCCCTATTGAGGCCAATACAAAAAACTCTGTTTTCATTTCATAATTCCACAGTATTCTGGACATCTGTGTTGGTGAATCTTTTGCAATTTGTTTAATGAACAATGGAGATTGCAAAGTATTAGCGGCTGGCTGTAGCAACACAACAAGCAGGACTTACTTGGATAGCAGACGCGCTAGCCGATGCTAGCCGCCAACCGCATCTGTGATCGGGTGAAGTCCTTCGTCGCGCCATCGATCGCTGGAACGCAGGTGAGCACGGGTGTTGATGAGCAGATGAGGGCTGGCTGGCGTAGGTGGAGCGCTAATGTTTTTATCATAGCTCTGTGAGGTCCGGTTGCTAAGTTGCTAAGTTAGCTTCAGCGTCGTTAGCAACAGCATTGTTAAGCTTTGCCAGACTGAGAATTATTAACCGTGTAGTTACATGTCCATGGTTTAATAGTATTGTTGATCATCTGTCTATCCTTCCAGTCAGGGATGTATTTATTTTGTTTCTATCTGCATTCGAGCCAGATGCTATCACATTAGCTCAGTAGCTAAAGAGCTTCGCCGATGTATTGTCGTGGAGATAAAAGTCCCTGTGAATGTCCATTTCGCGTTCTCGACTCTCATTTTCAAGAGGATATAGTATCCGAGGTGGTTTAAAATACAAATCCATGATCCACAATTGAAAAAGGAGAGGGTGTGGAATCCAATGAGCCAGCTTGTACCTAAGTTACGGTCAGAGCGAAAAAAGATATGTCTTTCACTGCATTCTAGTCCGTCACTCTAATGTTCCTCATCCACAAATCTTTCATCCTCGCTCAAATTAATCGGGTAATCGTCGCTCTAGCTGCGTTGAAAACAATAGGAAAATATGAGGAGGTGAACAACTGACTACATCACGCTACTTCTGGTAGGGGCAAGGCTTTTTTTTTTATCAGAGACCAAAAGTTGCGAACTTTATCGTCATTGTTCTATACTAAATCCTTTCAGCACAAATATGGCAATATCGCGAAATGATGACATAGAATGGATCTGCTATCCCCGTTTAAATAAAAAAAATTCATTTCAGTAGGCCTTTAAAAGTTGTTGTGGAGGGGGGCGTGGCCTGCGGGCCTGCAGGACTTATGCAGATCCCAAATACACATAAGCAGTACCATCAGATAGAAAAGTGGGTTTTGTATGACAGGGCCCCTTCTGTAGGCCCTGTAGAAAAACATTTTGACTTATTGGCATTACTATACATGGGTGGACGATTCCTATTTTTTGGATGCATACCCACAATTCTGGGATCTCCCACCACGAGCAATCCTAAAAACAACAAAAATTGTTGCCAATGACCCACTCTGACTCCTCATTTCCACGTCATATTTAACGGCGCCACCATTGAATGAAGTGTTCCCCATGCTGGGTTTGCTGCTAACCGGTGGAACAAAAAGTTAATTTTTTATATTCTTCATTTGATTCAAGCAACCCCATCATTGAATTTTCCCAGCTATATATTAACACTTTGACGCAACTATGCAGTTAGCAGGTCATTGATTGATTGATTGATTGAAACTTTTATTCGTAGATTGCACAGTACAGTACATATTCCGTACAATTGACCACTAAATGGTAACACCCGAATAAGTTTGTCAATTTGTTTAAGTCGGGGTCCACGTTAATCAATTCATGGTAAATACTATGCTTCAGTTCTGCAGAAATCGCAGAAGGCCCAATTCCAAGAGGCATGTCCCTTTACTCTCCTGACTATCTGACTCGTACCTGATTTTTACTATCAAGTCGTTCTTGAATGGAAATCGTCACTCGGATGTTAAAAGGCTTCATTCTGAGGTCAATGTATCACATCTGAACGAACCATAAAGAGATAGAAGTATGTCACCGTAGGTGGGGCTTATGTAGTGAAAGACTATATAACACATTGACTGTCCCAAATTGTAATTGCCTTAGCCCAGGGGAACTAGGTCAGACCATAAACAGGACAAGCTATTGTAACAAGAAGGTCAACATACAGGTAAACATACAGTAAGAGATGATTTGACAAAAACAGGTTATCTTTGAATCGAGGTAAAATTGAAGTAATGTTATTCAGTAACAGTGGGAGTTCAAATAAAACACAAATACAAACAGATGGAGTAAACAGGATGAAATATTTCCAGATGTAGGAATGTATGAAATTAATTTGATGAGCTGGAAATCTCATGTAAAAGTATACAACATAATAAGGTGGCAAAACATACGTCAATAATGCAAAAATATGTACCGGACCAAAAATCTGTGATTATTCTCTGCTGTTCGCTAGTGTTACCATATCTGGGTTATTGTGTAGAAATATTTGGAAAAAACTACGAAAGTAAGCTTCATTCACGAACTGTCTTACAAAAGAGGTTGTTTATATATTGAAACAAAAAGATTGAAATTCAATGATTTGGTGCTAAAATGATGGACAAAGCAACTGTAACCTGCTCATGCACAGAAAAGGGAAGGATGTGTGTGTTCTTGTCTCACATACGGACTGTGGATGGTGGGAACAATTCTAATAAAGTGCAGTTCCCCTTCAACTCTCCTACCATATGTTGCCCTTATTTTCCATTTGACTCCTGTTTAAAACGGTTTCTGTACATTTTCCGTATGTTCCATCCATCCATTTTCTTCCGCTTATCCGGGTCGGGTCGCGGGGGCAGCAGCCTAAGCAGAGAAACCCAGACTTCCCTCTCCCCGGCCACTTTGTCCAGCTCCTCCCGGCGCATTCCCAGGCCAGCCGGGAGACATAGTCTTCCCAACGTGTCCTGGGTCTTCCCCGTGGCCTCCTACCGGTCGGACGTGTCCTAAACACCTCCCCAGGGAGGCGTCCGCATGGCATCCTGACCAGATGCCAGAACCACCTCACCTGGCTCCTCTCGATGTGGAGCTTTACTTTAAACTCCTCCCGGATGATGACAGAGATGCTCACTCTAATACAGAGAAGCATTTCAGTACTCTGAGGAGAGGTTAGGTGGAGGTGGGGGCGTGCGTGAGTTAGTAAGAGCCATCTAGGGACGGCGTGGCGAAGTCGGTAGAGTGGCTGTGCCAGCAATCGGAGTGTTGCTGGTTACTGGGGTTCAATTCCCACCTTCTACCTTCCTAGTCACGTCCGTTGTGTCCTTGGGCAAGACACTTCACCCTTTGCCTCTGATGGCTGCTGGTTAGCGCCTTGCATGGCAGCTCCCTCCATCAGTGTGTGAATGTGTGTGTGAATGGGTAAATGTGGAAATACTGTCAAAGTGCTTTGAGTACCTTGAAGGTAGAAAAGCGCTATACAAGTATAACCCATTTATTATTTATTTATCTTTTAAAAAAAAGATTCATAGTAATAACATTAGAGCACATGCAAGATCGGTAGGTTGTGAGTTCAAACCCCGGCCGAGTCATACCAAAGACTATAACAATGGGACCCATTACTTCCCTGCTTGGCACTCAGCATCAAGGGTTGGAATTGGGGGTTAAATCACCAAAAATGATTCCCGGGCGTGGCCACCGCTGCTGCTCACTGCTCCCCTCACCTCCCAGGGGGTGATCAAGGGTGATGGGTCAAATACAGAGAATAATTTCGCCACACCTAGTGTGTGTGTGTGTGTGTGACAATCATTGGTACTTTAACTTTTTAATTTAAATGTTTTTAAAACTTCAAAGGCGTCTATATCTTACTAAAAATGAATGTACGTTCAAATCCAGAAAACGGCCTACACAAGTAAAATTTCCGGTATATAAAATTGTTCGTACGCACATATCCAAGCACATTTCGTTGTTACATCGCAATCTACTTGGAATTGTTCATATGTCTCTGATGTGCACATCAATCAGCCTGAGGATTAAAAGTTGGCACTTTTAGACCCCCTTTTTAGACCAGTTGATCTGCCGTTTTTTTTCTTTTCTGCTCCTCCCCCCTCTCCCTTGTGGAATTGGGGGCACAGGTCCGGTGGCCATGGATGAAGTGCTGGCTGTCCAGACTCTGGACCCGTGGTGGACCGCTCGCCTGTGCATCGGTCCTCTCCAAGGTTTCTCATTGTCATTCTCATTGACATCCCACTGGGTTGAGTTTTTCCTTGCCCTTATGTGGGATCTGAACCGAGGATGTCGTTGTGGCTTGTGCAGCCCTTTGAGACACTTGTGATTTAGGGCTATATAAATAAACATTGATTGATTGATTGATTGACTTTTTAATGTGAACTGTTACCCAGCATCCCCTCTGTGTGTGGCTAAAGTATTCACAACATGTAGAAATGTACGGCAGCTACGGAGTTGGCGTCACACTGCAAAAAGTCAGTGTTCAAAAACAAGAAAAAAAAATACAAAAATTAGGGGTATTTTATTTGAACTAAGCACAATTATCTGCCAATAGAACAAGAAAATTTGGCTTGCCAAGACGTTCCAAAACAAGTAAAATTAGCTAACCTCAATGAACCGAAAAATACCTTAAAATAAGTATATTTTCACTAATAACAAGTGCACTTTACTTGGTAGGAAAAAAAAAGAGACATTTTGGCTCAATATTGTTGAAAAATATTCTTCAATTAGTAAATGCTAGTGCCATTATCTTGACATAATTGATATGCGCTCGGCATTACATTTCTTGAAACCAGCAAACTTATACTAAAAACTAATTTATTGTTCTTAATGGAAAGGCAACAAGGCAACCGCTTGTTACTCTCGGGGTCTCCTAGCTGCTCAGGCAAAATGCATTTTTCCATCGATATCATGACATCATCGCGCCAAGTGCGTGCTCTTTCAGTCAATTAGTGCGTATATACACTACCGTTCAAAAGTTTGGGGTCACCCAAACAATTTTGTGGAATAGCCTTCATTTCTAAGAACAAGAATAGACTGTCAAGTTTCAGATGAAAGTTCTTTTTCTGGCCATTTTGAGCGTTTAATTGACCCCACAAATGTGATGCTCCAGAAACTCAATCTGCTCAAAGGGAGGTCAGTTTTGTAGCTTCTGTAACGAGCTAAACTGTTTTCAGATGTGTGAACATGATTGCACAAGGGTTTTCTAATCATCAATTAGCCTTCTGAGCCAATGAGCAAACACATTGTACCATTAGAACACTGGAGTGATAGTTGCTGGAAATGGGCCTGTATACACCTATGTAGATATTGCACCAAAAACCAGATATTTGCAGCTAGAATAGTCATTTACCACATTAGCAATGTATAGAGTGTATTTCTTTAAAGTTAAGACTAGTTTAAAGTTATCTTCATTGAAAAGTACAGTGCTTTTCCTTCAAAAATAAGGACATTTCAATGTGACCCCAAACTTTTGAACGGTTGTGTATACAGCCCGGCCAAATTTTTTTTTATTGTAATTTTGAAGAATTTATCTGAATGTGCATGAACTATTTCTGTTCAAAATTGTTTTAAATGTCACATGTAAAATGTTTTTTTTTCATGCTTGAAATAAGAAATTACTACTTTAAAAAAGTAGTTTTATACTTGTGAGTGTTGGTGACACAGCTTTGCAACAGTTGATATTCTAGTTTCAAGCATGTTTTACTCAATATAGGTCATAAAATCTCAGCAACAAGCTGTAATATCTTACTGAGATCATTTAGGACCAAAACCCTTAAAACAAGTAAAACACTCTAACATAAAATCTGCTTAGTGAGAAGAATTATCTTATCAGACAGAAAATAAGCAAATTTCACCCTTATTTGAGATATTTAATCCTACTTAGATTTCAGTTTTTTGCAATGCAGTCTTGATACATCTCAACTTTGCCGTTAAAAAAGGGCGTTTGGCAGGTTATTGTACGTACACAAGCTTGTTACTTGAGAGCCCTGGTGTGGCGCTCATGCACGTCACTGGTGTGGACTTGAACATGAGCACATTGTGGAGGCACTCTAGAGGTGAGCCTCTGAGCATGTTACATTCTACAACTACAGCACCTACAAGCATTTTGTAATGATACTCAGCAGTTGTTATTCCGGCGTTTCCTAGCAATTGGAGCAAAGCTTT
The DNA here is from genome assembly GCF_033978785.1 of Entelurus aequoreus. NCBI lineage: Eukaryota > Metazoa > Chordata > Actinopteri > Syngnathiformes > Syngnathidae > Entelurus > Entelurus aequoreus. The sequence goes on along the minus strand of NC_084750.1, from coordinate 36,689,651 downwards.
GAAAACAATTACTGCTGATGACGTTGGAGTATAATTGCTTTGTCTTATGAGAGCATAAATGATAATGGGGTGGCGGTTTGATTGATAACATTCTATATGGTTATGCATTGTTCAGCCACGAACATTGCAAAGGGTACATTACCTGCATTTATTCCGCACGTTCCTACATTCCTGCCGTCAAAGCACTCAAAATGCTTTTATAACAGCCAGGCAATGAAGGCAGGATTGTTTTTTCTCTGAATTACGGTTGTTGGAAGAGTGCTCATTAAAATGTTTTGCACACTTTTATCCCTGCTCAATTTTAAAGTTTTCACTCAGGTTTACTTTATTAAATGCTACTAGTAACTTCATTAGGATTTGGTACCAGGGTGCAACGACATATTGGCGACTTAAAGTCTTCTAATAAATGTAAGGCAATGAAATCAAGAGGTCAGAGGTACACTATATTGCCAAAAGTATTTGGCCTCCTGCCTTTACTCACATATTTCATTTAGGTAGCCAGGGACTGCAGATGGAAATTAGCTATTTAGCTATAATCTGGTACAGAACATATCTGTCTTTGAGCTTAATGTTTCTGTACATTGTCCCTTCAAATAAAGACTAAAAAAACAAACAAATATGAACTTGAAGTGCCATCCCATGGAATTGTCCAAAATGTTTTGGTATTCTGGATCATTCAAAGTTCCTTTCACTGGAACTAAGGGGCCAGGCCCAATTCCTGAAAAAACAACCCCACACCATAATTCCTCCTCCACCAAATTTCACACTCGGCACAATGCAGTCCGAAATGTAGCGTTCTCCTGGCAACATCCAAACCCAAACTGGTCCATCATATTGCCAGATGGAAAAGAGTGACTCTTTAGTCCAGAAAAGGCGTCCCCACTGCTCTAGAGTCCAGTGGCAACGTGCTTCACACCACTCCATCCGACGCTTCGCATTGGACTTGGTGATGTATGGCTTAGATGCAGCTGCTCGGCCATGGGAAATAATTGGAAGGTCACATGACGTTTGGAGCTCTGTAGCAACTGACTGTGCAGAAAGTCTTTGCACTATGCGCTTCAGCATCCGCTGACCTCTTTCTGTCAGTTTACGTGGCCTACCCCTTGGTGGCTGAGTTGCTGTTGTTCCCAAACTCTTCACTTTTCTTATAATAAAGTTGACTTTGGATTATTTAGGAGCGAGGAAATTTCACGACTGGATTTGTTGCATAGGTGGCATCCTATGACAGTTCCATGCTGGAAATCACTGAGAGCGGCCCGTTCTTTCACAAATGTTTGTAGAAACAGTCTCCATGCCTAAGTGCTTGATTTTATACACCAACCAAGTGATTAGGACACCTGATTCTCATCATTTGGATGGGTGGCCAAATACTTTTGGCAATATAGTGTATAAATGTACAGTTTAGTAGTTGGTAAAGAACTCAGCAAAACTGCTTTCGATACCGTCGATCATAACATTTATTAAGAACGTACAAACCCCGTTTCCATATGAGTTGGGAAATTGTGTTGGATGTAAATATAAACGGAATACGATGATTTGCAAATCATTGTATTCCGTTTATATTTACATCTAACACAATTTCCCAACTCATATGGAAACGGGGTTTGTATAAAAACATGTATTGGTATGTCAGACTTAGCTTTTTCTTGGTTTAACTCCTATCTTACTGACAGGATGCAGTGCGTCTCCCATAACAATGTGACCTCGGAGTATGTTAAGGTCACGTGTGGAGTTCCACAGGGTTCGGTTCTTGGCCCTGCACTCTTCAGCATCTACATGCTGCCGCTGGGTGACATCATACGCAAATACGGTGTTAGCTTTCACTGTTATGCTGATGACACCCAACTCTACATGCCCCTAAAGTTGACCGACACGGCGGATTGTAGTCACCTGGAGGCGTGTCTAAATGACATTAAACAATGGTTGTCCAGGAACTTTTTGCATCTTAACACCTGAAATACTTTGTATAGTTCAAGACTTACGGTAATTTGAAAACATCACCGCACATCATAATGGCGGCTACAGTTTCCACTTTAAAGATCTAAAAAAATTATTTGGGAAAGTCCGGCGGGCCAAATTGAAAAGCTTAATTTGCCCAGGTCTGGTGTATAAAGAGCAAGGCCGTCAATATTACATAATGACCTTGTAATACATTTGACATTTTTTTTTTACCGTTTTATAGCTCTTCCTAACACGTTTAATAACATGGAGTTGACCTGGCAGCACGGTGAAACAGTGGTTAGTGCACGTGCCTCACAATAAGGTGGTCCTGGGTTCGATTCCCTGTCTCGGGATTTATCTGCGTGGAGCTTGCATGTTTTCCCCGTTCCCTCTGGTACTCCCACCTCCAAAGAATGCACCTGCATGGGGATAGGCTGAATGGCAACACTAAATTGGCCCTAGTGTGTGAACGGTTGTCTATCTGTGTTGGCCCTGCGATGAGGTGGCGACTTATCCAGGTTGTAGAACATTTGGTGAAATGACTGTTTTGGTGTTGTAGTTTTGGAACACACCATTGTGCCCAATAGGACAGTGTTTTTCAACCTTTTTTGAGCCAAGGCACATTTTTTGCGTTGAAAAAATCCGGAGGCACACCACCAGCAGAAATCAATAAAAAACGAAACTCAGTTGACAGTAAAAAGTCGTTGTCGCAATTATTAGATATGACTTTAAAGCGTAACCAACCATGCATCAATATAGCTCTTGTCTCAAAGTAGGGGTACCTGTCACGACCTGTCACATCACCCCCTGACTTATTTTGAGTTTTTTGCTGTTTTCCTGTGTAGTGTTTTAGTTCTTGTCTTACGCTCCTATTTTGGTGGCTTTTCTCTTTTTTTGGTATTTTCCTTTAGCAGTTTCATGTCTTCCTTTGAGCGATAATTCCCGCATCTACTTTGTTTTAGCAGTCAAGAATATTTCAGTCGTTTTTATCCTTCTTTGTGGGGACATTGTTGATTGTCATGTCATGTTCGAATGTACAATGTGGACGCCGTCTTTGCCTCACAGTACGTAAGTCTTTGCTGTCATCCAGCATTCTGTTTTTGTTTACTTTGTAGCCTGTTCAGTTTTAGTTTCGTTCTGCATAGCCTTCCCTAAGCTTCAATGCCTTTTCTTAGGGGCACTCACCTTTTGTTTATTTTTGGTTTAAGCATTAGATACCTTTTTACCTGCACGCTGCCTCCCGCTGTTTCCGACATCTACAAAGCAATTAACTACCGCCTGCCGCCTACTGACAAGGAAGAGTATTACACGGTTACTCTGCCGAGCTCTAGACAGCACCGACACTCAACAACAACACATCATTTGCAGACTATAATTACTGGTTTGCAAAAAAACCCAAATAGGTGAAATTAGATAATCTCCCACGGCACACCAGACTGTATCTCACGGCACACTAGTGTGCCGCGGCACAGTGGTTGAAAAACACTGCAATAGGGAATCAGTTATTACTACTCTCTCTTGCAGTGCGTATGTACAATTGCTGTTCTACCAAAGTCTTAATTAAAGCCAAGTTCTTCATGCAACTCGGCATGGTTATTCCTACGGGTAACCGTAGCCCGAGTGCAGCTGGGATAGACTTCAGCACCCCCCTGATCTATATGTCCCTTTCAGGGACATATAGATGGATCTTAACTTGAAATAGAACGCCTCTTGTAAGTGTTCCACTCAGCAGGACGTGATTGAGTTGTCGCCTGCACCGACTGACGTCATTCATATCCACACGTTTTTTTTTTTCTGCACGCCAACATACAGTTGGTCATGGTTTAAATGCATTCGAGTGAGTCATGTGCCAGCGGTCACAAACCCACATACATAAGGTGTGTGCACTAAACATTTGAGGAGCAGCAGCCGTCAGCTCTCTTTCTCTGTACAACATGGAGATGTCGCACGGCAATATATTTGTATCACGAAATGACAGTCTCTCAGCGGGTGCTGCGCAGCCCTTCCTTGCCGGGTCAGAGGAATTCACCGGCAGCGTTGAGCGAGTGACTGACTCACTAAGTACTTACCTCAGCACTTGATTGTGTGGCTGTGGGAATAACAAGTGTTCAAATGGGTCCATCTGGTTCACTTATCGAGTCACAGAGAGTCTCCTCAATATAAGAAAGTACGCATTTTACAATTACAGTGGAACATATATTTTGTGGTTCTCTACAGCAGTGTTTTTCAACCTTTTTGGAGCCGAGGCACATTTTTGTTCATTGAAGAAATGCGAAGGCACACCACTAGCAGAAAACATAAAAAATGTCAATTCTGTAGTTGACATTGACAGTAAAAAGTCATTGTTGCAATTGTTGGATATGAATTCAATATAAATATCAATATAGCTCTTGTCTCAAAGTAAGTGTCACGACCTGTCACATCACGCTTTGACTTATTTGGAGTTTTTTGGTGTTTTCCTGTATGTGGTGTCTTGCGCTCCTATTTTGGTGGCTTTTCCTGTTTTGTTGGTATTTTCCTGTAGAAGTTTCATGTCTTCCTTTGAGCGCTATTCACTACACCTGCTTTGTTTTAGCAATCAAGACTATTTCCGTTGTGCGGACGCTATCCTTCTTTGTGTGGAAATTGTTGATTGTCATGTCATGTACCTGCAGGACCGCAAGCAAGGTCGCAGAAAAAATGCAGACTGGATTTTGAGTGATGTGGGCATTTTCTATATGAACAAGTGGAATGGATTGGATACAGACGCACTAAAGGGGCTCTCTACCTTACACTATGAAGTGAGGGGAAACTGACTGAATAATGACAGGTTATATGATTATTTATTTGAACTCATATTCGGGCCACTTTATAATGAATATGTGTGGAAAAAAAATATAAAAAAATAAAAAAAGTTGTTTTTTTTGTTTTTTTTTAACACCAAATTATTTAGGGGGGGTTAAGAACATTTTAGGGGGGCTCGAGCCCCCCTAAAATAGGCCTAACAACGCCAATGCCACATACCAAAGACTATAAAAATGGGACCCATTACCTCCCTGCTTGGCACTCAGCATCAAGGTATGGAATTGGCGGGTTAAATCACCAAAATGATTCCCGAGCGCGGCCACCGCTGCTGCTCACTGCTCCCCTCACCTCCCAAGGGGTGGAACATGGGGATGGGTCAAATGCAGAGAGGAATTTCACCACACCTAGTGTGTGTGTGTGACTATCAGTGGTACCTATCTTTGGACATTTTTGCCCATTTCTCTTTGTAGCACCTCTCAAGCTCCATCAGGTTGAGATGAAAAGCGTCGGTTTTTCATATGGGATGTGGAAAAAGTGAAGCGTTGTGAATACTTTCCGGATGCACTCTAACTGCGATGTGGACCACAATGAAAAAACGTTTAACCGTTTAAAGCTTGTGAGAAGAGATGTCCGATAATATCGGACTGCCGATATTATCGGCCGATAAATGCTTTAAAATGTAATATCGGAAATTATCGGTTTCAAAATTATCCGTATCGGTTTCAAAAAGTAAAATGTACGACTTTTTCAAACGCCTCTGTGTACACGTACGTAGGGAGAAGTACAGAGCGCCAATTAACCAGTCACATAATATCTATGGCTTTTCACACACACAAGTGAATGCAAGGCATACTTGGTCAACAGCCATACAGGTCACACTGAAGGTAGCCGTATAAACAACTTTAACACTGTTACAAATATGCGCCACACTGTGAACCCACACCAAACAAGAATGACAAGCACATTTCGGGAGAACATCCGCACCGTAACACAACATTAACACAACAGAACAAATACCCAGAACCCCTTGCAGCACTAACTCTTCCGGGACGCTACAATATACACCCCCCCCCCCTCTACCTCAACCCCGCCCACCTCAACCTCCTCATGCTCTCTCAGGGAGAGCATGTCCCAAATTCCAAGCTGTTGTTTTGAGGCATGTTAAAAAAAAAAATGCATTTTGAGACTTCAATAATAAATATGACAGAGCCATGTTGGCATTTTTTTCCATAACTTAAGTTGATTTATTTTGGAAAACCTTGTTACATTGATTAATGCATCCAGCGGGGCATCACAACAATATTAGGCATAATAATGTGTTAATTCCACGACTGTATATATCGGAATATCGGCAAAAAAGCCATTAGCGGACATCTCTACTTGTGAGTTTCCAGATTTTTGGTGGAAAAGGCAAAAATTCAAATTTTCTGATTTGGGAATACATTTCTGAGCACACCTATGAAATTTTTCAAAACGAGACATTTTCTAACTTAACTGCTACGACAGCGCACATCCTTTGTGTTCCAATTGAACAAATAATATGTTTTCTTTTACCAATTACATAAAATCCCTTTGGTTGTTTTCAACATCAATGTTCAGTGACGTCATTCACAGCTCAAACCTTTCAAGGGTTGTTACTCATATTGTCATTGTGCCGAATAGCGCCAATCAACCCACTTTATTTCTCTCTGTGGACTGGGTGAGAGAGAATGTGTGTGTGTGTGTGTGTGTGTGTGTGTGTGTGTGTGTGTGTGTGTGTGTGTGTGTGTGTGTGTGTGTGTGTGTGTGTGTGTGTGTGTGTGTGTGTGTGTGTGTGTGTGTGTGTGTGTGTGTGTGTGTGCGTGCGTGTGTGCGTATGTGTGTGTGTGGGTGTGTGTATGTGCACACCGTCGGTTCTGTTTGCACTGTTAATTTGCGTCTGCGTCGGTATGAAAAGGGTCTGAGAGATGTTGTCGAGGCAGCTCCAGTGACGTCAATGCCATTATAAGAAAGGAGCTGGTTCAAATAAACACTTGTCGCAATCACTCGTGTGAAAGTTCCGAGCAATGACATGCCATCATTATCGTTTTTGCCGCTTACTGTTTGATTTGCCTTTTGTTTCCAGGAGAAACGGCGAATATTTTACTCATGCATGCGTCGCTCAAATATTAATACGGGTTACATTTGTACTTGCTACTATGCTGTAATGCGGTGGTTCTCACACTTTTTTCACCGAGTTTCACCTAAAAAAAAACTTAGGTACCACCATAATGACCAACATCAAAATACAGTAGGCCTAAGTATTCATTAAAAACAAGGCAGGGGTTTTGTTTAACTGCAAAACCCAAAACCAGTGAAGTTGGCACGTTGTGTAATTCATAAATAAAAACAGAATACAATCATTTGCAAATCCTTTTCAACTTATATGTAATTGAATAGACTGCAAAGACAATATATTTAATATTCGGACTGAGGAACATAATTTTTTGGCAAATAATCATTAACTTACAATTTAATGGCAGCAACACGTCGCAAAAAAGTTGGCACAAGGGCATTTTTACCACTGTGTTACATGGCCTTTCCTTTTAACAACACTCAGTAAACGTTTGGGAACTGAGGAGACCAATTTTTGAAGCTTTTCAGGTGGAATTCTTTCCCATTCTTGCTTGATATACAGCTTAAGTTGTTCAACAGTCCGGGGTCTCCGTTGTCGTATTTTACGCTTCATAATGCGCCACACATTTTCAATGGTCTGGACTACAGGCAGGCCAGTCTAGTACCCGCACTCTTTTATTGTGAAGCCATGCTGTTGGAACATGTGCAGAATGTGGCTTGACATTGTCTTGCTGAAATAAGCAGGGGCGGCCATGAAAAAGACGTTGCTTGGATGGCAACATATGTTGCTCCAAAACCTGTATGTACCTTTTAGCATTAATGGCGCCTTCACAGATGTGTAAGTTACCCATGCCTTGGGCACTAATACACCCCCATACCATCACAGATGCTGGCTTTTCAACTTTGCTCCTAGAACAATCCAGACGGTTCTTTTCATTTTTGGTCCGGAGGACACGACGTCCACAGTTTCCAAAAACGATTTGAAATGTGGACTCGTCAGACCAAAGAACACTTTTCTACTTTGCATCAGTCCATCTTAGATGAGCTCGGGCCCAGCGAAGCCAGCGGCGTTTCTGGGTGTTGTTGATAAATGGCTTTCGCTTTGCATAGTAGAGTTTTAACTTGCACTTCCAGATGTAGCAACCAACTGTAGTTACTGACAGTGGTTTTCTGAAGATAACTACTTTGACGAAATAAAATCATGTTTTATTGTAAGTTTATGAGCTGGGGTATTTTTAGACTTATTATTTTGATTTATTTTGTCAAGAAAAGTAACGTCAGAACGACTCAGTTGCATGCTTCCGGGCACAGATGCACACGTCCTTGGTAGCAAACATGGCGCCACTTTTTTAGTCATCCATACTTTTGCTATACACCACTCTGACCAGTAGTGCATGTACCACAGTTTGAGAATCACTGCTACAATGGATTTAAGGTGCTCACAAAGATGCCATATTATACTTTCCCACAAGCCATCACTTTTCTGTACCAAAAGTCTTTATTAGGATCACTGGTGAGCTGGAACCTATAGGCAAATGTATCCTGGACGGCATGGTCACCAGTCCACTAAAAAGCACATAGACACCAATAGAAAATTTTAAAAATTTTAACAAAATTTATGTTGCATTCTTGGATTTTTTTTTTTTTTAATGGTCTTGATACTGGTGTTGGGTGTAGTTTGGCTGCGGAATGGTTTTACCAGATGGGGCAGCAGGAGTGAACCAGTAAGGTCTGCCAGGTCTGCTTGGCTGTCACTGTGACCTGATGTCACTTCAACCAATAACCGTAATAGGCTCGGCTGGAAATGAAAGTGGGTTATTCTCCAAAAATGAGGTTATGCATGTTGTGTGTATACCACGGTCCTTTTTTTTTCTTCTTTTTTCCGTCATGTTTGTGCCTTACATCGTTTTTTAAATTTAAAGAAATGTCACAACCATGTTCCACGGCAAAAAGTATGTTGATATTTTCAACGGGAACACTTTGAGGTCAGAGCAGAAATTCCCAGTGCTTTGGAATGTAGGGCAATCTCAGTGCAACTCTTGATGTACAGCCCCCCCCAAAGGATCTTACAAAAAATATTAAATTACAAAACATTAATGTGGAAGTCGCTTCCTAGCGGTCCCACTGACAGACACTTCACAGGATCCAAGCTTGCAGGTTTTAACAAAGTTTTAATGCTCATATGTTTTATCAACTGTTTCCTTCTCCCAGAACGTGACTTTTCAGCCTCTCGGCCGCTTACTTTTAAGGACAACAGATGATTAGATTAACACGTACCACCTGTGAAATCTAATCACATGCCAGCTGTGTCTCGCCGTCAGCACATGCTGCCCGATGGCGCTCGTCTTCAGTACCATGGACAGCGGCGGTGGCTTTTCCTCCTGCAAACAGCGCTGACTACACCTCCCCCCACAATTAATTTTAGAAAATGAGCACTTTATTTATGTCATTTGAGTCGTCAGCTTGAAGCTTCCCTCTGTCTCCCTCGTCGTCATGTGACATGAGTGCATGTCTGTTATGATTTTGCTTCCTGGTTTTGATGACCCGCCCTATCTTGCCTCTGATTGGCCGGTTCGTAATGTCTCAATGCCCTAACTTTAGCCAAGTGTGACTCATCATACGAACACCAACCAATCCTCATGGATTATCTCCGTATATATGGATGTTCTCATTCATTCGGGTCATTGTATTTTCACCTTTTTTTTTGGCCTGGATTTGCAGTCCATTTTCTCTCTTTGTAGCTTTGATGTAAGCTACCTCGCTACATGGGTCTAACAATAGCTAAGCTACAAGAATCACTAAACTACGGGAAATGCAGTTAAGCTACGTAGCTTTGCTACATGTAGCTGGTTACTAGGGGTGTGGGAAAAAATCGATTCGAATTCGAATCGCGATTCTCACGTTGTGCGATTCAGAATCGATTCTCATTTTTAAAAAATCGATTTGTGTATTTTTTTTATTTATTAATTTTTTTTTCATATATATATTTTTTTTAATTTTTCTAATTTTTTAAATTTTTTAATTAATCAATCCAACAAAACAATACACAGCAATACCATAACAATGCAATCCAATTCCAAAACCAAACCCGACCCAGCAACACTCAGAACTGCAATAAACAGAGCAATTGAGAGGAGACACAAACACGACACAGAACAAACCAAAAGTAGTGATACAAAAATGAATATTATCAACAACAGTATCAATATTAGTTACAATTTCAACATAGCAGTGATTAAAAATCCCTCATTGACATTATCATTAGACATTAATAAAAAAAAGAAAAAGCACTTGCATTGCATCTCATAAGCTTGACAACACACTGTGTCCAATATTTTCACAAAGATAAAATAAGTCATATTTTTGGTTCATTTAATATTTAAAACAAATTTACATTATTGCAATCAGTAGATAAAACATTGTCCTTTACAATTATAAAAGCTTTTTACACAAATCTACTACTCTGCTTGCATGTCAGCAGACTGGGGTAGATCCTGCTGAAATCCTATGTATTGAACGAATAGAGAATCGTTTTGAATCTGGAATATATCGTTTTTAAATCGAGAATCGCGTTGTATCGAAAAAAAAATCGATTTTGAATCGAATCGTGACCCCAAGAATCGATATTGAATCGAATCGTGGGACACCCAAAGATTCGCAGCCCTACTGGTTTGCCTATCACTGGGTGTCCCCTCTCCATCTCTCCATCAGTTTGGGTGTCATTGGCCTGGAAAATGTTGAAGACCCCCGTGTTAGAGCCATGTGAACCATCTCCGGCTCCTGGAACCTTAAGGAGTGGTCTCCTGCTGATATCCACAGTCAGGACAAAACAGGTTTAAAATTAAAGGATTTTAAGTGTGCCTTATAGTCCGAAAAATACGGTACTTTGCGCATTGTAAATACAATTGGATGTGGTTAAATGGATACAATGAAACACTAATAAGCATATAAGTCAACTTGTTTTTCCATTCTACTGCTACTTTAAGTCTAATATAATCCGAAATGTTGCCTCTCATTGCCGGACATCCGGATTTTCTTTTTCATCCTGAATGGTGTTAAATTTGACACATGATGTCACGTCAGACTGCAACACTGCTTTTTTTCCATTTTCGCCTTTTCAGGGCCATCTTTGCTCTTATATAGAAGTCAGGGCACCACTTTAACGTCATGGATGTAAAAGACAAGCACATACATGCAAAGTGCACATTGTGTCCCAGACCGTTGTAACCTCCTCGCTCATGTCAGAAATAGCTCATAATCATTTACTTTACTTTCAAAATGTATCAGCCCTGTGGCCTTGCATTAGTTAAAGTGGCCCTGCTTGTAACCTTAACCACAAAAGGCACAGGTCTTCAACACAAATTGTAAAAAAGAAATACCTTAATGATGTTTTACTTGTTTTATGTAACAGCACTAGGGTTGCAAAATTCCGAGAATATTCAAAGTTGGAAACTTTCCATTGGAATTAACGAGAATATATGGGAATTAATGGGAAATTAATGGGAATAAACAATTTAATCCCACATACCAATATACTTGGTCTTTTGTAACTTCCAACCAATCAGTGAGCTCATCCTCCACTCTCACAGCTGCCTGTTGACATCTGTAGAGCTGGCTTAGTGAGTTGACTATACACTTGGGGACTCTCATTTGTTCCAATACTTTCAAGAGGGTTTTGTTTCTTACTGAGTCGAAAGCTTTTTTTTTTCATAGTCTATGAAAGCCATAAGAAGTTACAGTAATGCTTAAAATGTTATCATGAATGTGCCTGTTACTACATATTGCACATACTTACAACATACGGTGTATAAAACAGTGTTGGAGGTTTTTGAATGTTTTTAGAGGGCTTCATTGGTCGAATTTTAACATTGTGAGATAATGAAAGTATTTTTTTATTATATTACAAATTACCGGCATTTTTAGCAGATTTATACTGTTTGGAATTGTTACGTTCAATGTAGTGGTGGTTTGTTTGTGTTTCTACCTACCCCTATTGTTTCTACAGGTCACACTCATTCACTGCCTCTGCTGCCAATCAACCGGTTCCTGTTCCCAGCTGCTCCTCCTCCTGTTAATCAGCCAGCCAATCCCAATCCACTGTTCATCCTCCCATCCGGCTTAAAACCACCTGCTCACCACCGGATCAGGGTGATTTTGTTTTCTGCTATGCTGTGTTGTGGCCTTGATAGACTCTACTCGATTTGGCTAGTGTCAGACCTACTTTGTCTTTGAACCGATTTTTGTTAAAGGCCTACTGAAACACACTACTACCGACCACGCAGTCTGATAGTTTATATATCAATGATGAAATCTTAACATTGCAACACATGCCAATACGGCCGGGTTAACTTATAAAGTGCAATTTTAAATTTCCCGCTAAACTTCTGGTTGGAAACGTTTATGTATGAAGACGTATGAGCGTGACGTCACGACGGCAACGGAAGTATTCGTACCCAATGTGTCACCATACAACCTGCTCTGTTTTCATCGAACAATTCCACAGTATTCTGGACATCTGTGTTGGTGAATCTTTTGCAATTTGTTTAATGAACAATGGAGATTGCAAAGAAGAAAGTTGTAGGTGGGATCGGTGTATTAGCGGCTGGCTGTAGCAACACAACAAGGAGTACTTACTTGGATAGCAGACGCGCTAGCCGATGCTAGCCGCCAACCGCATCTGTGATCGGGTGAAGTCCTTTGTCGCGCCGTCGATCGCTGGAACGCAGGTGAGCACAGGTGTTGATGAGCAGATAAGGGCTGGCTGGCGTAGGTGGAGCGCTAATGTTTTTATCATAGATCTGTGAGGTCCGGTTGCTAAGTTGCTAAGTTAGCTTCAGCGTCGTTAGCAACAGCATTGTTAGGCTTTGCCAGGCTGAGAATTATTAACCGTGTAGTTACATGTCCATGGTTTAATAGTATTGTTGATCTTCGGTCTATCCTTCCAGTCAGGGATTTATTTATTTTGTTTCTATCTGCATTCGAGCCAGATGCTATCACGTTAGCTCAGTAGCTAAAGAGCTTTGCTGATGTATTGTCGTGGAGATAAAAGTCACTGTGAATGTCCATTTCACGTTCTCGACTCTCATTTTCAAGAGGATATACTATCCGAGGTGGTTTAAAATACAAATCCGTGATCCACAATACAAAAAGGAGAGTGTGTGGAATCCAATGAGACATTGTACCTAAGTTACGGTCAGAGCGAAAAAAGATACACCCTGCACTGCCTCTCTAGTTCTTCACTCTAACGTTCCTCATCCACGAATCTTTCATCCTCGCTCAAATTAATGGGGTAATCGTCGCTTTCTCTGTCCGAATCTCTCTCGCTCCATTGTAAACAACGGGGAATTGTGAGGAATCCTTCCTCCTGTGACGTCACGCTACTTCCGGTATAGGCAAGGCTTTTTTTTATCAGCGACCAAAAGTTGCGAACTTTATCGTCGTTGTTCTATACTTAATCCTTTCAGCAAAAATATGGCAATATCGCGAAATGGTCAAGTATGACACAGAATGGATCTGCTATCCCCGTTTAAATAAAACAAAATTCATTTCAGTAGGCCTTTAAGCTATTTGCTTAACTTGTGCCACCGGTTTTTTTTTTTGTCTTTGTTTTTTTTGTTTTTACCTTTCAACTGTCCGTGTTTTGGAAGTATCTGTATAGTGTGCAACCTAGTCTTGGGAAAGGTTGGACAAGGGCCTCTATACAATACACAGATAGGACTTGCTTGTCTATAGAGACACCAGGCTTAGTGGTGGCTGTCATCCTTGTAGGTTTTGGACTCTTCCTTTGGCTCGAGTAGTTTGGTAGGTTTTTGGTTTATACTAATTAAATAGCTTTAGTTAGTAAGATTACCTTTCTTTGTCTTTTGGTATGTTTTGTTCATCTAGGCTAGTGTTGTGTCTTGTCAACCCCCCCTATAGTTACCTTTCAATAACACTAGTTTTGTTTTCAATTCTTTGCTTCGTTGTCTTTAGTATACACCTCATTTAGTTTATACACTTTTATGTTGTGTTCTCCTACGATCCCTAGACCCAGAGCCATCTGGGAACGTAACAGGAATGCACAGACAAGAAAAAAATGCGTTCTTGTCTCTCATAAGCATTCTGGATGGTGGGCTAAAGCTCCCCAAAAAGTGCAGTTTCCCTTTTAATAACAATTTTACAGTTAATACCTGTTAATAAACCTGCTCAGTGGCCTTGTGGTTAGAGTGTCCACCCTGAGACTGGAAGGTTGTGAGTTCATACCAAAGACTATAATAATGGGACCCATTGCCTCCCTGCTCGGCACTCCGCATCAAGGGTTGGAATTGGGGGTTAAAACACCAAAATGATTCCCGAGCGTGGCCACCGCTGCTGCTCACTGCTCCCCTCACCTCCCAGGGGGTGAAGATGGGGATGGGTCCAATGCAGAGGATAATTTCACCACACCTAGTGTGTGTGTGTGTGTGTGACTATCAATGGGACTTTAAGTTTTAGCTTTAATACAATGATTGATTAGGCAAACCCAAAAGTCCAACAAAAAATACATTCATTTAAAGGCCTACTGAAATGAAATTGTTTTATTCAAACGGGGATAGCAGATCCATTCTGTGTGTCATACTTGATAATTTCACGAAATTGCCATATTTTTGTTGAAAGGATTTAGTAGAGAACATCGACGATAAAGTTCGCAACTTTTGGTCGCTGATAAAAAAAAAGCCTTGCCTGTACCGGAAGTAGCGTTAAGTTAAAGTTAAAGTTAAAGTTAAAGTTAAAGTACCAATGATTGTCACACACACACAAGGTGTGGTGAAATTTGTCCTCTGCATTTGACCCATCTCCTTGATCACCCCCAGGGAGGTGAGGGGAGCAGTGGGCAGCAGCGTGACGTCGAAGGTTAAAAGGCTCTTCACATTTCCCCATTGTTTACACCAGCAGCGAGAGCGATTCGGACTGAGAAAGCGATGATTACCCCATTAATTTGAGCGAGGATGAAAGATTTGTGGATTAGGAACATGAGAGTGAAGGACTAGAGTGCAGTGCAGGACGTATCTTTTTTCGCTCTGACCGTAACTTAGGTACAAGGTCTCATTGGATTCCACACTTTCTCCTTTTTCTATTGTGGATCACGGATTTGTATTTTAAACCACCTCGGATACTATATCCTCTTGAAAATTAGAGTCGAGAACGCGAAATGGACATTCACAGTGACTTTTATCTCCACGACAATACATCGGCGAAGCACTTTAGCTATGGAGCTAACGTGATAGCATCGGGCTTAACTGCAGATAGAAACAAAATAAATAAACCCCTGACTAGAAGGATAGACAGAAAATCAACAATACTATTAAACCATGGACATGTAACTACACGGTTAATGCTTTCCAGCCCGGCGAAGCTTAACAATGCTGTTGCTAACGACGCCATTGAAGCTAACTTAGCTACGGGACCTCACAGAGCTATGCTAAAAACATTAGCTATCCACCTACGCCAGCCGGCCCTCATCTGCTCATCAACACCCGTGCTCCCCTGCGTTCCAGCGATCGACGGAGCGACGAAGGACTTCACCCGATCATCGATGCGGTCGGCGGCTAGCGTCGGATAGCGCGTCTGCTATCCAAGTCAAAGTCCTCCTGGTTGTGTTGCTGCAGCCAGCCGCTAATACACCGATCCCACTTACAGTTTTCTTCTTTGCAGTCTTCATTGTTCATTAAACAAATTGCAAAAGATTCACCAACACAGATGTCCAGAATACTGTGGAATTTTGCGATGAAAACAGAGCTTTTTGTATTGGATACAATGGTGTCCGAATACTTCCGTTTCAACCATTGACGTCACGCGCATACGTCATCATACATAGACGTTTTCAACCGGAAGTTTCACGGGAAATTTAAAATTGCACTTCATAAGTTAACCCGGCCGTATTGGCATGTGTTGCAATGTTAAGATTTCATCATTGATATATAAACTATCAGACTGCGTGGTCGGTAGTAGTGGGTTTCAGTAGGCCTTTAAGACACAAGTGTTCTTCTTTATTGATAAACCTTTGTATCACTTCCATTACATGTGGGATAAAAATATATTTCTAACATGACTTCACTCCACCACTTACCATGATTGTTACCTGCCATGCCAACTGGTGCGCACAGTCTTACGTCAGGTTGTGTTTTTACCGATCACAATCTTATACTGCGGTCCAATTTTGAGCATTAATAAGCTCTGTATGTCAGAGAGGCGTGACAAAAATTCACATGGCTTCTTCGAAGACAACTTGTCCGTGACGTCTTCATTGCAGCAACGGTGGTGTTGTGGTGGTGTAAGGTTTCCGCAACGTGGACTGGGGACAGGGGTGCACCTCAGGATGCAAAACAGTGGTTGAGGTAAAACGTGTAAAATCATCAATCGTAATTCTGCTCTCCTGGCAGAGGAGAAACAAATAATACACACCGAAATCTCCACAGCTTGTGTGACAAGAACTGTGCCCCAGGCAGGTCGAGGAAATGCAGCTGAGCGTGTGCGTCACAATGGGAATACATTCATGACATTGAGTGACTACCATGCCGTCCCTTTGAACTAAACGCACATCCTCCTTTTGATGCTCCAAATCTCAAACGGAAGTGAAAACCAAAAGACATGCACACAAAAAAAAGGTACTGTAATTGCTAGGCGTGCTGAGTATTCGCCTGCCCCATGCAGGGAACTCCTCTTCTCTATTGAACACATTACCATGGTAACTGAACTTGACATATGAAGCACTTCTAAACGCTTTGTTGCTGTAGTGATGAGCTTCGTCTGGCCTCGCAGGATAAGTGTGAACCTAAAATGTTTGACAATGCAATGCAAGATGCCTAATTTATGCACAGAATGGTATTTTAAGTATGCATGTATAATATACTATACTATCCTATTGCACTAAAGAACTGCAGTTCAACTAAATATTTTTCTAGGATTGTGTTTTACCCACAATGCATCACTATGTGATGTAAATGTACTCTTCAGCTTAAGTGACCGCAGAGCTTTCATGCATTTGTTAGAGTGTATTGAGGATCTCTGCTGTTTTAATTACCATGACCCGCATTGGCCGTCATTGTCTGGTGGAGCCTTTGCTTCCGGCTGCAGCTCAATAGCGAATACTAATGGCATAATTATTGTAACCGAGCAACAGGAAGTGGGTTGCTCCTTACGGGGAGGAAAGAGAATAAAGTCACACGCGTCTCTCGGATGCAGGAACAGCTCTGTTGCGCGACACTCAGACCTTTGGAGAGACGTGAAGAGATGCATGTGATGCTGGGATCAGTTTATGAGAAAGGGTGCAACAATGTCCGAAAGTGCCCACTTCTGTTGAAATCATGTCAAAATGTTTGTCGTTATAAACCTTGTCTCTAAAAGTTACACAATTGCAGCTCATTGCCGGTAACTATGGTGAGTTCAAAGACCCTTGACTCAAGTTGGTTGGTGGAAGTGTATTTTGAACATGTATACATTAGGGTTGTATGGTTTGCCAATAGCAATAAAGTACTGCCGTACTAATGAATTAAGAACAGTACTATATTGCTTTTGAAAAATACTGGTACTTTTTGTTTACGGACATGAATGCAAGGCGTCGTCACATTGCAGGTAAAATGAGCAGGAGGCACATTTTAGGCTCTGTAAGAGGTGCGTCAAAAAGAGAACTAGCTAGCGGCTAGCGGCTATCCGTAGTGTGAGAATTATATATTTTTAAGTGTTCTTTCTTAATCCATAGTCATGTTTGAAGTAGCTAATATTTTCCCATCTGAACACTTTGGGTCTTTATCTTTTGTCCGCTAGTAAACTCTTTGTTTCACCTTGAAGGCGTGGAGAAGGCCTTATCTGTTCGGAACAACAGCTGTATTTCTTTCTGGGCGATAGGGGCTGTTTTTGCTAAACATAAGCTGACTCTCTTTGTTTGGATTTAGACCTCTTCTTGCTGATGCTATTGTTGTAAGGGCTGGTCTCCTAAAAAAGCTTTAGTAAAACTTGGCCAAGTACTATTCTGTCTCGGTGGTCCCTCTTACTCAACATATATGTCATCCAAAAGAATTTGGGATTGACCAGTGTGTTTTATTCCCTGAGAGGAAGACTGGTCAAGCGCAACAATAGTCGGCAGTGTTTTAGCTCCTTCTAAATCTATAATCCTCATTTCAAGTATCATTCGTGCAGGTCTAGAAATAGCTAAACATGCTTTACTACACACCGTAGGAAGATACAATAGCTAACAGCAAGCTAGCGCTCCTGAATGTAAACAAATGCCATGAGTGGAACTACACAGACATTGACTGTAACAATACCAAATACAAGTCGACACTATAATGATTACATCGATATTTTCTATTATCACAAAATATTACGTAATTTTTATTGTGTATAATCCTAGCGAGTCCCGGTGTCATGGGTGGGTCTGAGAGTACACCGTGCCCGCCCTGGGATGGAAGCGGTTTATTTGATTAGGTTACAAGTAAACATAAGATGATAAGTAATCAAAACAAAGACACGTTGACTAAGACGATAACACAATTAACTGACTGACATGTTAAAGTATAAATAAAGAGACAAATGATGACAGTAACAAAATCTAATCATTTTTAATTTCATCTTGTCGGACAAGTTCAGAATATATCCAATCACAGATCTGGGGGGTTAGTTATGAACGAGAGCCAATCATATGCTTTTCCTTGCAATATAAGGAAGTCACCGCCAAACCCCAAATGTTTGGCTTTAGCATGTTCCACAAGGGGCAGCACGGTGGCACAGGGGTTAGTGCATGTGCCTCACAATACGAAGGTCCTGAGTTCAATCCCAGGCTCGGGATGTTTCTGTGTGGAGTTTGCATGTTCTCCCCGTGACTGCGTGGGTTCCCTCCCGGTACTCCGGCTTCTTCCCACTTCCAAAAACGAGCACCTGGGGATAGGTTGATTGGCAACACTAAATTGGCCCTAGTGTGTGAATGTGAGTGTGAATGTTGTCTGTCTATCTGTGTAGGCCCTGCGATGAGGTGGCGACTTGTCCAGGGTGTACCCTCCCTCCCGCCCGAATGCAGCTGAGATAGGCTCCAGCAACCCCGAAAGGAGCAAGCGGTAGAAAATGGATGGATGGATGTTCCACATGGTAATATGTGTACACCTGGGAGAAAGTGAAGAGGACACATTTCATTTTTACTGCTATGATGCCATCAGCAGGCAAGTCATCGATCCTGACATCGACAAAAATCTAATATCTGCTGCTATCGGTGTTGCGCCAAAAACGGATTCCATGCCAAAAATTGATTCCCGCAGCTGCCCCGCGGGAGTGCATACCGCTTTCGGGCTTTGTCTGTCCACAACTGATTACTATGTAAGACCAACACTTATATTTGTGGTTATTGCAAGAATATGGGTCGTACTTGTATAGCGCTTTTCTACCTTTTTAAGGAACTCAAAGCGCTTTGACACTATTTTCGACATTCACCCATTCGCACACACACATTCACACATTCACACACTGATGGCGGGAGCTGCCATGCACGGCGCTAACCAGTCCCATCGGGAGCAAGAGTGAAGTGTCTTGCTCAAGGACACAACGGACGTGACTAGGATGGTAGAAGGTGGGGATTGAACCAGTAACCCTCAGATTGCTGGCACGGCCACTCTCCCAACTTTTCGACATAACCATTGTGTCATCTTATTATTATTTTTGTATGCTGTCAGTGACTGTACATGTGTGCTTACATGGATTGTTTGTGTTTCTCCCCCTATTATATTAGCATCATAAAGAAGAACTACAGGGAAAATATTGCCTTAAAATATTTAAGGCAATATTTCATTCGAGGTGGCTAGCAGTGTAGGAAATGGGAGCAATCAGCCTTCAAACGGATGTTTCCTTTTCATCCGTTTTGAAGGCTGCAAAAAGATTGCATATTTTCCCAAAAGCTCTTTGTATTTAGACACGACAACTTTTAAACGGAATGCACTGTTATGTAAAAAAAAAAATCTACTGCCAAGACTTCTGGTTAACGTACTGTACACGTAGGGCTGGGTGATACATCGAATATACTCGATATATCGCGGGTTTGTCGCTGTGCGATATAAAAAATGACTATATCGTGATATTCGAGTATACGTTCTCACGCAGTTGCTTTTAGCTGCGGGCATTACACTACAGGCTCTTCTCACTCTTTATTGTCTCTCCTTCTCACAGAGACATAAAACAAGCGCACCTTCTTACATACGTCACATACTGTCGCGCGTGCAACGTCATACGCCCTCGCGGAGCAGAGAGGTAGAGACATTGCTAACGTTAGCTGTGGCAGGTGGTGTAAGCGGAGCGGTGCGAGTGGTAATACGAGAGAGAGAAGATGCGAATCTAGTAACAAATGAAGGAAGAATCAATTCCCAAGAAAAACAGCACAGGTTCCATCGTCTGGCGGTGGTTTGGCTCCGAGCGGGAAGATGTTGAAAAGTAATATGTCAGGTATGCGGCAGAAGCGTTGCTACAAAAAGTAGCAGCACTGCTAATGTGTAGCATCATTTGAAAAGTCACCCGCTAGAGAATGAAGAGTGCTTGAAACGCCGCATGTCAACATCTCCGTTCGGTGCCACACCAACAAAATGCAGAAGCAACCATTTCCAGATCAACACCATTTCCAGATCAACACCATTTCCACATTAACACCATTTCCACGTCAACACCGTATGAAAAAAATTGTCAACAACAAAAGGAGATAACGTCCGCAGAAACCTACCACATAGCGAAGGACATACACTTCGTCACTTCCTGTCAATGAGAAAGGACGCAAAGAAAAAAAGCTCCGCTTCTGCTACCGGAGTTTTTGTTAAGTCTGAAGATTTTGACCACTGATTTGCGATTACAGCTACAGGAGAGTCACCTGGCATCTTCGATCTGATTTTGGTCAGTTGAGAGGCACTGATACGCTGACATAAGGCGAGTGGAAGAGCCGTTAGCCTCAAGCCAAAGGCGCCTCCCGCAGTTCAAAGCGGTTGCCTAGCAACCAAAAGCTACGGCGAGTTTACAGCTGTTTTAAAGTGATCCCGACGTCGCAGAGTGATATAAGTTGACAGGCTGACACCTCAAATTGATCTCTGAACGGCGCAAGGTACGAAATTGTTGAAAAAACAGGTTAAAAGTGCCGCGAGTCGCTAAAGAAGTAACTGCCCTTAAGACATAAGAGGCGCTGACGTCAGTGACTGCCGCGATGCCAAAAGTTAAAGGATTGACTCGAAAGACTGATTTGAAGCTGGGCACAGGACATGATGGGATTCAAGAAGGGATACTACAAAAAATACTCCAGGAATTTAAAGAAGAAATGATAGAAAAATGGGAAGAATTGATGGATGGATGGAAAGAGGATATGAAAGAAATGAAAGAAGAAATTAAAGAAATGAAAAAAGAGAACAACTCCAGAAATAAAGAAGCCACTGAAATGAGCAAACAAATGAAGACCCTTCAAGAAGACAACAACATGCTGAGGAACATCATAGATGAAATGGATCAGGATAAACGAATGAATGATATCATTGTGACAGGGCACCGAATTAAACCAAGATCCTGTGCGAAAGCTGTGAATAATGAAGATGAACCAGATGAAATGGATATGGTCTCAGCAGAACAGCAAGTGGTCAACTTTCTGCAATCAAAAGAAACTGAAATTGACATTAATACCATCGAAACATGCATCCCACTGAACGGAAGAAACAACAACGCCACTCCAGTCGTGCTCGTGAAACTCGTAAACAGAAAATCTAAAATGGCATTGCTGAGACAGGGAAAGAAGCTGAAGGGAACAAATGTGTACATGAATGAGCATCTCACAAAACGTAATGCTGGAATCGCCAAGAAAGCATGCGACTTGAGAAGGCAGGGAAAAATCCAGGGAACTTGGAGCGCCAACTGTAAAATCTACATCAAGCTGAATGGAAGTCCAGAAGCAAGAGTAATTGTTGTCCATGACATCAAGGACCTGGACAATTTTTAAAGTTTACACAGATACCACAACAACGATGATAATGGACTCTGACAGAAAACAAGCACCTAAATTCAGCATCGACACTACTATGTTCCAAGGGACGACTAAACAAGAGGACCTAGATTCAGGATTGCATCCACCTACACTTATAGAGATTATTGAAACAACATCAAAGATTGTTGAACAAGAAAATATGGAACTAAAAAATTTCTGCAACAAAGATCACAAAAACCAGGATTTGGAAAATGATATAGATCCAGATACAATTTTTTTCTCCCACATCAGTAATAGTTGGTTTTATTATACAGATGATCAATATAATAGCAACATTGAATGTGATAACAAATTGTCAATTATTCATTTTAATAGTAGAAGCTTGTATGCAAATTACAACAACATTAAGAACTTTTTGGAACACATCAACGAACCCTTCAAAGTGATTGCTGTCACAGAAACATGGATTGATGATAAAAAAAGGAATAGATTTTGATCTGGAGGGATATGAGCTAAACTACATCAACAGAACCAACAAAAATGGAGGAGGAGTAGCTGTGTACGTGATGAAGAACCTGAACTACAAAGTGGTAAAAAACATGTCATTTGCCATAGATAATATCTTAGAATGTATAACCATTGAAATATGTCAGGAAAAAAGCAAAAACATATTCATCAGTTGTATATATAGATCATCTAAGTCAAGTATAGAAACATTTGAAGAATGGATCAAGGCAACTTACATGGACAATGGTCAAAGAATAATGTTCTTATGTGGTGACTTTAATATTGACTTATTGAACACTAACAAGCAAAAGTCTATTGATGACTTCATTGATACAATGTACAGCATCAGTCTATATCCTAAAATCACAAAGCCAAGCAGAATCACAGGACACTGTGCCACACTTATTGATAATATTTTTACCAATGATTTTGATAATAACACTACAAGTGGTCTACTTATAACGACGTTGGTGATCATCTGCCAGTTTTTACAATATATGATGGAAACTACAAGAAGAACATGGAAGACAAAAGGACATTTCGAAGACTATGCACAGAGAAGAGGATGACTGCCTTCAAAATTGAGCTACAAAAGCAAGATTAGGACAATGTGTATAATGAAAAAGAGGTTGATGAAGCATATGAACATTTCTTAAACAAGTTCATAATACTTTATGACAAACATTGTCCATGGATGCAACTCAGTAACAAGCAGAGAAAGAATAATCAACCATGGATGACAAAAGGATTAAAAAATGCTTGTAAGAAGAAGAATACACTATATAGAAAATGTATAGCACAAAGAACTATAGAGGCAGAAATTAAGTACAAAAAGTATAAAAACAAGTTAACAGACATACTACGATCATGTAGAAAAGAATATTACAGTGAATTATTGGACAGGAACAAAAATAATATGAGAGCAACATGGGGCATCCTCAATAGCATTATTAAAAATGGAACTAAGAGGGACTACCCTCAATACTTCTTAGATGCAAATAAAAAAATGACAACATGAAGGAAGTAGTTGAAAGCTTCAATAATTATTTTGTAAATATTGGACCAAAATTGGAAGAAAGGATTCCAGACCCAGTTCCAATTGAGGACTATAATGATACCATAGAGCGAAATCCCAACTCCATGTTCCTCAGTAATGTGACACAGGAGGAAATAGTTACAATCGCAAAAAAATTTAAATCTAAGACTTCAACTGATTGTAACGGAATTGATATGGAAACGATAAAAAAGGTTATTGAAGAGATCTCAGGACCATTCATGTATATTAGTAACCTATCATTTCAAACAGGTACATTTCCAAACAAAATGAAATTAGCTAAAGTTGCACCAATTTATAAGACTGGAGACAAACATCAATTTACAAATTATAGACCTGTTTCTCTACTTCCACAATTTTCTAAAATCATTGAAAAACTGTTCAATAACAGATTAGAAAGTTTTATAAATAAAAATAGAATACTCGAAGAGAACCAATATGGATACAGAGCTAATGTTTCAACTTCAATGGCTTTAATTGAAATTACAGAAGAAATTACCAATGCAATAGATAGTAAAAAATGTGCGGCAGCGGTTTTTATGGATCTAACTTAAGCATTTGACACAATTAATCACAATATTTTAATCAAAAAACTAGAACGATATGGCATCAGAGGGTTAGTCTTAACTGGATAAGAAGTTATCTAACGAACAGGAAACAATACGTGAAGCTAGGCGAACACACGTCTACAACGCTAAATATATCCTGTGGTGTACCTCAGGGATCAATACTAGGACCTAAACTATTCAATCTCTATATAAATGACATTTGTAAAGTTACAAAAGATTTAAAGTTAGTGTTATTTGCGGATGATACCACAGCGTTTTGTTCAGGAGAGAACACACAGGAGATAATACAAATAATAACAGAAGAAATTAACAAATTAAAAAGATGGTTTGACAAAAACAGACTATCGTTGAATCTTAGTAAAACTAAAATAATGCTATTTGGTAACAGTAGAAGAGAAAGTCAAACACAAATACAAATAGACGGAATAGAAATTGAAAGAGTAAATGAAACCAAATTTCTAGGTATAATGATTGATGATAAATTGAACTGGAAATGTCACGTAAAAAATATACAACATAAAGTAGCAAGAAACACGTCAATAATGAATAAAGCAAAACATGTTCTAGACCAAAAATCCCTTCATATTCTCTACTGCTCACTAGTGTTACCATATCTGAGCTACTGTGTAGAAATATGGGGAAATAATTACAAAAGTACACTTCATCCATTAACGGTGTTACAAAAAAGATCAGTTAGAATAATACATAATGTTGGATATAGAGAACATACAAACCCTTTATTTATTGAATCAAAAATACTGAAATTCCACGACATAGTGAATTTGCAAACAGCTAAAATTATGCACAAAGCAAACTATAACCTGCTACCAAAGAATATACAACAATTCTTCTCAAAAAAAGAGGAGAAATATAATCTTAGAGAGAAACGTAATTTAAACATTTGTTTGCACGTACAACACTTAAGACCTTCAGTATATCAGTATGTGGAATTAAATTATGGAATGGATTAAGCAAAGCAATCAAACAATGTACTAATATGATACACTTCAAGAAACTCTTCAAACTTAAAGTGTTTACAAAGTACAAAGAAGAAGAACCATGACAAACATTCTCAATTTATTTCATCCATCCATTCATTCATTCTTAAAGTAATCTTACTTATCTCATCATATGAAATATGACTTACTTCACCAATTATTATTATTAAATTCTTACTATTATTTATTTATTTATTTTTATTGTGATTACTTATGGAGTTTATTGTGAAAAAATTGTGAACAGGAAGTGAACAAAACGTTTTGCAACTGTTATGTAAAGAAAAGGGGTAGGATTAAATAAGCTCTGCTTCTTCCTACTCCTTTTCGAACATGTTGAAAAGAGAAACTGGAAATTGTGATGTATCACGTTGTATGCTTGCATGTTCGAAATAAACTCAAACTCAACTCAACTCAACTCAACTATTTGATTTCCTATTATTCAGCTCATTTTTATTTGACAGTTATTGTATATCTTGTGTGACATCATGCACAAAAGTGCACTTTATTTGTTTTAAACTATTGTAGTGGTGTTCTGTACAAAAAGTGCACTTTAATTTAGTGTTGTTTTGATATGTCATCTTAGTGACATCATGCACAAAAGTGCACTAATAGCTTGTTTTAAAATGTCACTGATAATCTTGCACTTTCTGTTTTGGAAATGACATGAATGTTTGTTCCACTGCTTAATAACTGTTTAATAAATACAGTTTTGCTATTTGACTTAGTTGTGATTTCCATCTTAAAATTAGCTTACATTAATGCAGTATGAACAAAAATGTGTTAATGTAGACACATAGAATCATCATACTGGTGTGATTATATGCATCAAGTGTTAATTCAAGGCTAAGGCAAAATATCGAGATATATATCGTGTATCGTGACATGGCCTACAAATATTGAGATATTAATTAAAGGACATATCGCCCAGCCCTATGTACAAGTACCAACAAAATGGTTAACGGTTGATCGGCAATTGCTAATTAGTTCATTTGTTATGCAGCTTAAGCGGCGCCAGTACACGTTACTGTTATTTGTGTGGAGTTATTGTATGTGACATTATGTGCTTGTTGATATGGTAACTCTGGTGTGTACAAACTTTTTTCACAAAGGGCCAGAGAATTGAAAATTCAAAGATTGCGGTC
This sequence comes from Entelurus aequoreus, assembly GCF_033978785.1. NCBI lineage: Eukaryota > Metazoa > Chordata > Actinopteri > Syngnathiformes > Syngnathidae > Entelurus > Entelurus aequoreus. Next base: position 36,663,612 of record NC_084750.1, on the reverse strand, counting down.
CCATGCCACATTTTAATTTTCATTTAAAAAAACAGCATAATATATAGATTTTTTTTGTCAGCTATGTGTTTTTAAATTTCTTATCAATAAATTACACCTGCTTGTTGTTTTATAATTAAAAATATATATATTTTTAGTAATAGTATTTTTAGAATGTTGAAAAATTTGCTACGGGCCACAAATGCCCCCCTGGCCACACTTTAGACACCCTGTGCTATACTAAAAATATACTATAGTTAAGCTAGCACAATTTATTTATTTATTTCAGATACCAGACAGATTTTGCTCAATACTCTGTTGATGCACCTTTGGCAGCCATTACAGCCTCAAGTCTTTTTGATTACGATGCCACAAGTTTGGTACACTAATTTTTGGGCAGTTTCGCCCATTCCTCTTTGCTTCACCTTTCAAGCTACATCAAATTGGATGGGGAGTGTTGGTTTTCTAGTTAGTCTAGTCATTGAGGTGACCAAGAACCCGATGGTCACTCTGTCAGAGCTACAGCATTCCTCTGTGGAGAAAGGAGAACCTTCCAGAAAGACAACCATCTCTGCAGCATTTCACCTGTATAGTATAGTGGCCAGACAGAAGCCATTTTTAAATAAAAAGTTTGCCAAAATGCACCTGAAAGACTGTCAGACCACGAGAAAAAAACTTCTCTGGTTTGATGAGACAAAGATTGAACTCTTTGGCCTTAGTGCCAGGCATCATGTTTGAAGGAAACCTGACACCTGCTCATCACCAGGCCAATACCATCCCTACAGTGAAGCATGGTGGTGGCAGCATCATGCTGTGGGGATGTTTTTCAGCGGCAAGAACTAAGACTAGTCAGGGTAGAGGGAAAGATAAATGCAGCAAGATGATCCATGGTTCTCCCGAGGAAAAACGTGGAGCGCCATCTCTGGGTTGGGGAAGAGATTTTGCCCCAAGTGGAGGAGTTTAAGTACCTCGGAGTCCTGTTCACGAGTGAGGGTAGGGTGGATCGTAAGCTCGACAGGTGGATCAGCGCGGCATCTAAAGTGATGCAGACTCTGTATCAATCTGTCGTAGTGAAGAAGGAGCTCAACCGGAAGGTAAAGCTCTCAATTTGCCGTTCGATCTACATTCCTGTCCTCACGTGTGGTCATGAACTTTGGGCTACAACCGAGAGGACAACATCCCGGGTACAAACGGCCAAAATGAGTTTCCTAAGGACTATAGCCGCTGCTCCTTCACATCGAGAGAAGCCAGATGAGGTGGTCAGGGAGAACCCCGGACATCTCCCTGGGGTCCAGGCATATCTGGCCGGTGGGAGGCCACGAGGAACACTCAGGACTTGTTGGGGGGACTATGTCTCCCAGATGGCCTGGGAACTGCTCGGGATCCCAGGGGAAGAGCAGGACAAAGTGGCTGGGGAAGTTTGGTCTTCTCTGTTTAAAGTAGGCTGCTGCCCCCACCACCCGACCTCGGATAAGCGGAAGATGGATGGATAGTTTTGGTGGGTGTCCAAGCACCAATTATATTGAGGGACGCTGTATCGCAATACAAGTTTATAGAGGTACGAGTGCATCACAGAACAAATTATTCATACATCCCAAGGTAACTGTTTATATATTTTGTCCTATATTAGGTTGGGTTTAGCTTGTTTAATCAACAAAGTGGCCCTCGCACCACTTTTTTCTAATCAATCAATCAATCAATCAATGTTTATTTATATAGCCCTAAATCACAAGTGTCTCAAAGGGCTGCACAAGCCACAACGACATCCTCGGTACAGAGCCCACATACGGTCAAGGAAAAACTCACCCCAGTGGGACGTCGGTGTGAATGACTATGAGAAACCTTGGAGAGGACCACATATGTGAGTAACCCCCCCCCCCTAGGGGAGACCGAAAGCAATGGATGTCGAGTGGGTCTGACATAATATTGTGAAAGTCCAGTCCACAGTGGATCCAACACATCAGCGAGAGTCCAGTCCTAAATGTGACCCTCAGTGGAAAATGTTTGGACACTCCAATTTTATGTGAATAAAAATGTACCGTATTTTCCAGACCATAGGGCGCACCGGCTAATAAGGCGCACTGCTGATGAATGGTCTATTTTCAAGCTTGTTTTCATATATAAGGCGCACCAGATTATAGGGTGCATTAAAGGAGTCATATTATTATTTTTTTTTTCTAAATTAAAAACACTTCCTTGTGGTCTACATAACATGTAATGGTGGTTCTTTGGTCAAAATTTTGCATAGATTATGTTTTAGACCATCTTCAAGCCGCTTTATGGAAATGTGTCCCGTGAAAAGTGATCCGACCGGAACTCTCTAATAACTAAAGTTCCTTGGGTGAATAATGTAAACTCACTACACATGTTTGAGCGCTTTCCTGGCAGATATACAAACCCCGTTTCCATATGAGTTGGGAAATTGTGTTCGATGTAAATATAAACGGAATACAATGATTTGCAAATAATTTTCAACCCATATTCAATTGAATGCACTACAAAGACAAGATATTTGATGTTCAAACTCATAAACTTTATTATTTTTTTGCAAATAATAATTAACTTAGAATTTCATGGCTGCAACACGTGCCAAAGTAGTTGGGAAAGGGCATGTTCACCACTGTGTTACATGGCCTTTCCTTTTAACAACACTCAGTAAACGTTTGGGAACTGAGGAGACACATTTTTTAAGCTTCTCAGGTGGAATTCTTTCCCATTCTTGCTTGATGTACAGCTTAAGTTGTTCAACAGTCCGGGGGTCTCCGTTGTGGTATTTTAGGCTTCATAATGCGCCACACATTTTCAATGGGAGACAGGTCTGGACTACAGGCAGGCCAGTCTAGTACCCGCACTCTTTTACTATGAAGCCACATTGATGTAACACGTGGCTTGGCATTGTCTTGCTGAAATAAGCAGGGGCGTCCATGGTAACGTTGCTTGGATGGCAATATATGTTGCTCCAAAACCTGTATGTACCTTTCAGCATTAATGGCGCCTTCACAGATGTGTAAGTTACCCATGTCTTGGGCACTAATACACCCCCATACCATCACAGATGCTGGCTTTTCAACTTTGCGCCTATAACAATCCGGATGTTTCTTTTCCTCTTTGGTCTGGAGGACACGACGTCCACAGTTTCCAAAAACAATTTGAAATGTGGACTCATCAGACCACAGAACACTTTTCCACTTTGTATCAGTCCATCTTAGATGAGCTCAGGCCCAGCAAAGCCGACGGCGTTTCTGGGTGTTGTTGATAAACGGTTTTCGCCTTTCATAGGAGAGTTTTAACTTGCACTTACAGATGTAGCGACCAACTGTAGTTACTGAAAGTGGGTTTCTGAAGTGTTTATATTAGAAATGGCAACAGCGAAGGGTTAATGTCCCATAACAAGAAGATGGAGAAAAGGAAGAAGCTTATCGACTACGGTGTCGGCACGGACTACAAAGGCGGAAGCGCACAATTTTTCAGGACTTATGCAGATCCCAAATACAGATCAGCAGGTACCAGAAGGTAAGAAAAGTTGCTTTTGCATAATATTGCAAAACAAAACGGCAGAAAATGTCTTACCTTATACACACACCATAATAATACTCGTATGTTGAAGCACAGTACAATCCATCAAGTGGTGCGGCTTCATAGTTTACCAAAGTCGCACTAAAACATTTTGATAGATTTTTGAGTGCTGTGTGTAATGTTCTATATTTTCCATGGAACATATAAAATGTTGGTGTTGTTTACTTGAGTCATATTGCAGTCTACACCTGTCTCTTGCGTGTGACTGACAATTATATTGCAGTCTACACGTGTCTCTTATGTTTGACTGCCATCCACTGGTTACACTTATCATTACACCATGTACCAAATAAAATAGCTTCGAGGTCGGTAAGCAAAACCAGAATTATTCCTCACATTAGGCGCACCGGGTTATAAGGCACACTGTCGAATTTTTTGGGGAAAAAAAAGATTTGAAGTGTGCCTTATAGTCCAGAAAGTCCAAGAATGTCCAAACAACGTTGAGCATGTTTTTTCAGGAGCTCTTCCAAGCCTTGCATTTATTATCCTACTGATGATTGACATTATAATAATAGTTCATCCTCAAACAAGTTTGAATGTGTGACATTTTGTTTGTGAATAAACATTTGCTCATTGAAAGTGCTGTCTGCAGGAAGTTTAAAACATGTCACGCTTTCTACTACCAACACACTCGGTGGGTAAAAGTTGTGTTTATGGAGATGAAAGATGGTAAACACATTTACTGTGGTGATATTATTCATTTAATCAACTAAGGTACTGCCAAGTCATTCAAATGGAACCTAATACGACACATAATCAGTCACCCACTGTTTATTTTCTGTACAGACCATCTGTATGCCTCTGTCTTCACTGAAGACTGAATTCATGCTCTAAACCAGGGGTGTCAAAGTCAAATGGACGGAGGGCCAAATAAAAAATTTAGCTACAAGCCGAGGGCCGGACTGTTCGAATGTTCATTGAAAAATTTTTAAATGACGCATATAGTCTAGTGAACCTAATTGAACCTACTGAAAACCTAACAAATATATTCCAATATGATCAGATAAATAAAGCAATATTTTCTTATGGCTCTGTCAGTAATCTTTAATTTTCAACAGACACAAAAGACAAATTTCCTTTATATAAAAATCCCCATAACATGAACATTAAATGAAAGAAACCGGTATTCAAGGCACCATCAGTAGCCTATATTTTCTATTTTAGCAAAAGTGGGCTAAATTTACTTCAAAGAAAAAAACAATAATAGCAATTTTCTATCATCCACTCAACTGAAATATTTTTAAAATATAATTAAATTGAAATACAATAAAATAAAGTGCAAAAATCTATAAATCAAAAACAACACTTTGTTTAAGGAGAAGTAACATGCAGTGAAAACAAATATTAAACTTTAACTTTTAAACTTGAATTGAGTAAAAACTCTAAATATGTGATTGCACAGTAATGTTCACATTAAACCCCCCTCCTCCCTCCGTGGGAGGGAGGCGAGTTGGGTGCCCGAAACCCCCCGCTGGTTTCGGCCCGCCCCTTGGCGCGCGTGGCACGGCGGGCTCCGCGACCCGACGGCTGGCCCTCGTGGCTTGACGGCGGGCGCGTCCCGACGGGCCGCGCGTAGGGGTCAAACGCAGAAGTCTCAGGGCCTCGTGGTGAGGGGGTGGCCTGCGGGTTTCGGCCCGCTTGACCCCCCCGCTCCGCTTGGCGCGCGCGGCACATGACGGGTTCCGCCACCGACGCTCGGGCTGCAGCCCGACGGTGGTGCGGGCCCGGCGGTGACGCGCGGTTTGGGGAAACAAAGCAGAAGTCTCAGGGCCTCGGGGCCGGGTTTCGGCCCGCCCCCTTGGCGCGCGTGGCACGGCGGGCTCCGCGACTGACGGCCGGGCTGCAGCCCTTCGGCCGGCAGGCGCGTCCCGGCGGGCCGCTCGCCCCCTTTCGGAACCTTGGACCGGCATCCGCTTGGTGCGTGTAAAAGATCTGCGGTCTGCGGGCCGGTTCTAATAATAAATCAAGATCATCCCAAGGGCCGTAAAAAACCTTCTCGCGGGCCGGATATGGCCCGCGGGCCTTGACTCTGACATATGTGCTCTAAACGATGCATTTAGATATATACAGTCGTGGTCAAAAGTTTATATACACTTGTAAGGAACATAATGTCATGGCTGTCTTGAGTTTCCAATAATTTCTACAACTCTTATTTTTTTGTGATAGAGTAATTGGAGCACATACTTGTTGGTCACAAAAAACATTCATGAAGTTTGGTTCTTTCATGAATTTATTATGGGTCTACTGAAAATGTGACCACATCTGCTGGGTCAAAAGTATACATACAGCAATGTTAATATTTGTTTACATGTCCCTTGGCAAGTTTCACTGCAATAAGGCGCTTTTGGGAGCCATCCACAAGCTTCTTGCAAGCTTCTGGTTGAATTTTTGACCACTCCTCTTGACACAATTAGTGCAGTTCAGCTAAATTTGTTGGATTTCTGACATGGACTTGTTTCTTCAGTATTGTCCACACATTTAAGTCAGAACTTTGGGAAGCCCATTCTAAAACCTTAATTCTAGCCTGATTTAGTCATTCCTTTATCACTTTAGACATGTGTTTGGGGTCATTGTCCTGTTGGAACACCAAACTGCGCCCAAGACCCAGCCTCTGAGCTGATGAATTTAGGTTGTCCTGAAGAATTTCACTGTCCCATTTACTCTCTGTAAAGCACCAGTTCCATTGGCAGCAAAACAGGCCTAGAGCATAATACTACCACCACCATGTTTGACGGTCGGAATGGTGTTCCTGGGATTAAAGGCCTCACCTTTTCTCCTCCAAACATATTGCTGGATATTGTGGCCAAACAGCTCAGTTTTTTGTTTCATCTGACATCACATGGACAAAGATAAGATCTTGTGGAGAAAAGTTCTGTGGTCAGATGAAACAAAAATGTATGTAAACGTTTGACCACGACTGTATATATTATATATATTATTTCAAAAGATTCCGATAGTTAAAAAACACACTTTGACAAGAATATCAAGGATTAATCCAAAACAGAAATTATTCAAAACGGCAAAGTGTCAAAAAAAGCTTTTGAAATAAAGACAAACATTAACCTCCATAGAGATGTTTATAAAAAACATCTACATCTGTTAGTAGACCCGATATTTAAGGTGCTTAAAACTACAACATTGCTGACGGGGAGAAGTCGAAGTGGAGGCACGTAAATAGGACCGCCCACAAAACGGTGCATACTGAAGAGACGGTCAGAAAGCGGCTTGAAAACGGTCTATAACATTTAATACATGCAACATTTTTACCAAAGAACCACCATTACATATTATCTAGACAACAGAGAAGTGTATTAAATGTAGAAAAACAATTAAAATATAATAATAATAATAATACATTTTATTTGGTATAGCGCTTTTCAGAGTACTCAAAGACGCTTTAAAGGATAAAAAATTAAAATATAAAACAGTTCAAAGTAATAAAATATGACCCCTTTAGGCAATTGTTTATATTTGTAATCAATCGTTCATTATTATTGTTTACACAGTAAGCACAGTCTACCAAGTCAAAGTCCATATGTGGTAAACATACCTGGCCAATGAAGCTGATATTGATTCTGATATGCTAAGCAGCATATAGCATATATATATATATATATATATATATATATATATATATATATATATATATATATATATATATATATATATATATATATATATATATATATATATATATATATATTATTATAATTATTATTATTAATTTATTTTTAAACATATTTTAAAGGAAAAATGGTTTACAATTTTAAAAAAACACATCACCGCTCTCAAATGCAGTCTCAATGCGGAAGCTATGTTTACATATTCAAAGTTCCGGGCACTCCAGATTTTTCTTTTTTTTACTAGCTAGACTCATTAGACGATTAATTAAAGCAACATAATGTAAAAAAGAAAAAATATATTTAAGGTTTTTAATGTAGATACAGTGTTGTTAAATTTTCTAAAGTGTTTATATGCTTTATATTGTATAATTGTTCGCAATAAACCTTGTTTAAAAATAAACGTGTTACGAGTCCACATTTCAAATTGTTTTTGGAAACTGTGAACGTTGTGTCCAAATCCAAGCAAAGTGCAGCATGGAAGTGGGATAACAAGCACAAGCAAAACAACAGAGAACAATAGACTGTCGCGTAAAAACGAACATTGCACCTGCGGCGAGACCAGTCCAAATAGAGGCATGATTGCAATTGGGCACAGGAAAAATGATGACCCTTACATTAAATCACAAAATTATTCAATTACTTTTTTTTTCAAGATAACCATATTGGTGTCAGTATCAGCACTGGCAATACTTAGTATCTGATTGGAACCAACAATTTGCAGTATTTGGACGGCTGTATTAAAGCATGTTAAAAAGACCCTCCAGATCTAATAGGGTTCCCTTTTCACAGTCCAATCTTTGCATATGCATCATTCCAGTGACGTGCGGTGAGGTTCATGGCTGGTGAGGCACTGATTACATCACAGTCAGATTTACAAACATATGAACCCTAAAGAGTATCTTATTCACCATTTGATTGGCAGCAGTTAACGGTTATGTTTAAAAGCTCATACTCAAGCTCATTCTTCCTTGCTTGGCACTCAGCATCAAGGGTTGGAATTGGGGGTTAAATCACCAAAAATTATTCCTGGGCGCGGCGCCGCTGCTGCCCACTGCTCCCCTCACCTCCCAGGGGGTGATCAAGGGATGGGTCAAATGCAGAGGACACATTTCATTACACTTAGTGTGTGTGTGACAATCATTGGTACTTTAACTTAACTTTAACTTTACACATACAAACTGTAGCACACAAAAAAGCACATTTTTTTATGGTCTTACAATAATGTTCATGTTGGAAGAGTTGTGAATGAATGAAATATGAAATCCGTGCTGCAGTCTGCAGGTGTACCTAATGTTGTGGCCCAGCAGTCATTCACAACTCCTCCAACACGAACATTATTGTTTTTTCCCTTTTTGGCTTCTTATTAAATAACTTTTTAAAATATATTCAATCTTGCACGTGGAAAGTTTAAGTGTGGGCTTTAGTTGATATAACACTCCCGTCAGGGGGTGCATTCTACGGCGGGGGTGCATTCTCTACCACCAGGAGGCGGGATTACTGCGAGCCTCAGCCAGTACGTCTTCGCAGCAGTTTTATGATTGCTCAGCACAAGAAATACTTACACACATACAGTTGTTGACAAAATACACTGTACATTATATACCTCTGCTAACTAAACTATGGAAATATATAATATAATTCATATAGCAATACGGTCTCACTGCACAGCAGGCCAGCAGTTAGCTGAGTCCGCAATCCATGTTGAGGCACAACGCAGTGACGTGCCTCAACTGGCTGCTGATCACCGCCGTCTCTTCTCAGTATTTGAACGGCAAATGTGAAAATTCAGCGATTTTTATTAAAAATAATCTAAAACTGGTGAAGTTAAATGGAAAATAACTTTATAGTATAATCACTGGATACATATAACAATCTAATAATTTTTTTTTCTTTTTACATTTTTTTTCTTTCCATGATGGCACGTGAGGTCCCGCCTCACCTGCCTCCAGTGACTGCACATCACTGCATCATTCCCAAAAGAGCTATTGTCTGCTCTTTATGTGACTATAAATGTTTGTCTAAACAAGTGAGTCACTGTTTGCTCATCCCTTTTGCCATTGTTAATGTTTGGGAGTAGATGCGGGGAAGTATTTTTACATGAGGGAACTACTAATTTAGCTGTGCAAGAGCCATTTCCTGTTTTAATGGTACATGTCCACAGCCTGCTGAGAACACTCTTCTCTGTTCTTAAAAGGGCCATTAGGACGGGACCAGAAATAGCGAAATTTTGCTGCAGCATGTGCTACATGGATCGGTAATGGCGCCTTTGTACATATTTGGCCTGGGGGTTGCCCTGCATTTCATGTAAACTAATGACCCACTGCAAGATGTACCAGTCCAATACAGTCACCGTGATTGAAAGGTTATCCTCACATCTTCACTTCCTTTCCATTTAAAGCAGCAGTGGGAGGGATTTTCTCTGCTTCGTAGCATGCAATTGAACATTTTCTCCCTACCTTAAGCAAAGGGCCCTTACAGGGTTGACAAGCTTTGTTAATGTGTTCATTATTTTCTTCTTTTTTTATTGTACGAGCATGCAATGCCGAAATACCTATGGCGAGGGGGTGGGTTGATGTGCCACAAAAACCTGACACCATGGCCCGGGTAGAACAGAACGTGACATATGCAAGCCTACATGTGCAGTGCAATAGAGTGGCACAACCAGTAGTCAAACACAACTTAGTCACTTTTCTTCGTGTTCCTCAATTCAACACAAGCTCCTTCTGTTTTACAGGAGATCAGTTCAATAGCTCTCCAGCAATTCTTAGACACCAGTTTCCATGGGGATTGCAGTCTTTTATCTTTTACAATGGTTGAATGAATGTAAATCTAGTGTGTTACCATTATACAAAACCTAAAACCAGTGAAGTTGGCACGTTGTGTAAATGGTAAATAAAAATAGAATACAATGATTTGCAAATCCTTTTCAACCTATATTCAATTGAATTGACTGCAAAGACAAGATATTTAATGTTTGAATTGAGAAATGTAATTTTTTTTGCAAATAATCATTAACTTAGAATTTAATGGCAGTAACAAGCTGCAAAAAAGTTGGCACCGAGGCATTTTTTATTACTGTGTTACATGGCCTTTCCTTTTAAAAACACTCAGTAAACGTTTCACCAATTTTTTTAACTTTTCAGGTGGAATTCTTTCCCATTCTTGCTTGATGTACAGCTTAAGTAGTTCAACAGTCCGGGGTCTCCGTTAAAGTATTTTAGGCTTCATAATGCGCCACACATTTTCAATGGGAGACAGGTCTAGACTACAGGCAGGCCAGTCCATGGTAACGTTGCTTGGATGGCAACATATGTTGCTCCAAAACCTATATGTATCTTTCAGCATTAATGGTGCCTTCACATATGTGTAAGTTACCCAGGCTTTGGGCACTAATACACCCCCATACCATCACAGATGCTGGCTATTGAACTTTGCGCCTATAACAATCCAGATGGTTCTTTTCTTCTTTGTTCCAGAGGACACGATGTCCACAGTTTCCAAAAAACAATTTCAAATGTGGACTCGTCAGACCACAGAACACCTTTACACTTTGCATCCGTCCATCTTAGATGAGCTCGGGCCCAGCGAAGCCGGCAGCGTTTCTGGGTGTTGTTGATTAATGGCTTTTGCTTTGCATAGGACAGTTTTAACTTGCACTTACAGATGTAGCGACGAACTGTAGTTACTGACAGTGGTTTTCTGAAGTGTTCCTGAGCCCGTGTGGTGATATCCCTTACACACTGATGTCACTTTTTGATGCAGTACCGCCTGAGGGATCGAAGGTCACGGTCGTTCAATGTTGGTTTTCAGCTTTGCTATTTACATGCAGGGATTTCTCCAGATTCTCTGAATCTTTTGATGATATAACGGACCGTAGATGGTGAAATCCCTAAATTCATTGCAATAGCTGATTGAGAAATGTTGTTCCTAAAAAATTTGCTCAAGCATTTGTTCACAAAGTGGTGCCCCTCACCCTATCCTTTTTTGTGAATGACTGACCATTTCATGGAAGCTGCCTGTTCCCAATTAGCCTGTTCACCTGTGGGATGTTCCAAATAAGTGTTTGATGAGCATTCCTCAACTTTCTCAGTCTTTTTTGCCACTTGTGCCAGCTTTTTTGAAACATGTTGCAGGCATCAAATTCCAAATGAGCTAATATTTGCAAAAAATACTAAGTTTTCCAGTTCGAACGTTAAGTATCTTTGTCTTTGCAGTCTATTCAATAGAATATAGGTTGAAAAGGATTTGCAAATCATTGTATTTTGTTTTTATTTATGAGTCCTGTGCCAACTTCACTAGTTTTGGGTTTTGTACAAGATAGAATGCATAAAAAAATAAAAACATGTTTGTACCTTCTGCCCGAGTGCAGCTGGGATAGGCTCCAGCACCCCCCGCGACCCCGAAAGACGCTGTGTTTTGTAGTTCCATTTTACATGTAAATCTGTTTAATATCTGTTCTCCATCTGAGTTTCTTTTTTTACAACATAAAAACCCCCAACATATATCTTTGCTTTGTCATGTAGGTTTAGTTAGTGCGGCTGTTTTAAAGGGGAAAAAGTATTATTTGGGGGGGGGTGTATTTAAAATACCTCTGATACTTGTAAAATGTGTTGCACGAAAGTCCCTCATGACATTTCGGATAATTATATGCATTCAACTTTGTAGAAACAGCTTGGTGAAAGTCCAATTGTTTATTTCATACATTTGAATCCACGAGGGGAAACCTGACCTAAACCCCAACCAGGCACATGTGGGATGAACACAAGACAAACCTTGTGAGCCAGTAGTCAGACATCAACCTCTGACAAACTCAAATAGACGGACGGCGTGTGTGTTTAATACCTACAAAACAAACTGTTTGATATTTTACTGCGTCAGTGCACATTTACCAAGTTGTGTCATGGAAAGTCAAGAACTGTGTCCTATCATAACCATAAAATAAAGTTTGTTCGTGCTGTTGGAGGTGAAATGCATGAATTGTCTGCTGCAGCACCCGGTTGTGAAAATGAATACACACTGTCCCCTAGTGGCTAGGAAGGTTTTGTTTTTAATTCTCACAAGCACTGGAACTCAAACAGTGTTTGCATCATTTAATCACAAAGTGTTTACATTATTATTATGATATTTATTTACCCATTATTTGTTGGTGATACCCCTTAGTACAGTCTTAATATACATATTGTATATGTATGTTTGTGCCCAAAAATATTGTTATGTGAGATAAATATAATTAATAACATATTAAAATAAGACCAGTAAATTAATTATTGCGTAGATCATAGTTTCTCAAAGTTTTTTTTGTTTTTTTTAACCAAATACCAACTCAGAAAACACTCGGCTCTGCAAGTACCACCATAATGACTAACATTAAAATACAGTAGCGTAGTAGGCCTTAGTATTCATTAAAAACAAGGACGAGATTTTATTTAACAAGTATATTTAATCATTGTGGCCTCTGTAATATTACACATGGTTTGAACAGTAACACTGTGTTTGCATATAGGAAAATGAAACTTTAATCAAGTGATTATTTGACGTACCACTCGATGAAGCTGCGTACCACTACAGTTTGAGAGTCATTTAAAGTTTATAATAAGTCTCATTCTATGTATATAAAAATCTAATCATTAGGGTTATTTTTAATTTTTTAGAGTGTTTTTTATTTTATTTTTCATGTGTTTTATTGTTCAATATTTGTTTCTATATCTGTCCTTTCATGTTGTTGTTATTTTTCTTTCTGATTATTATTCATTTTATTTTGTCTTTAGCATTAATTTTTAACACAAAATAATTGAAACTATGATTTTTTTTTAGTGGCTGGTAGCATTTTTGTTAGTATGACATACCTCAAGTCATGTCTTCGATAGCAATTTTAAGGCTAAAATCCCTCTTTCAAACTAATTAATTTAAAAACTATAGTGACAACAATTGAATTGTAATATTTGACACAGTACTAAATAATGAAACTGTTAAATGGGTTAAAAATTAGAAATAACAGCAAAAAATATTTGTTTCGAATCTAGGTAACTTATCTAACACTGACATTTTGAGTAAGCCATATCTGGGTGTAGTCACATGACACTCAAAAATTGAAGTTTTCTGGATTTAAAGTTGTTATGAGTTAAATCCTCCTCCTGTTTATTCACCAAGCTAGGAAGTGAATCATTCATTGCAGACAACAGCACAAACTACAAAGAAAGGGCAGCAAGTCAATCACTTCAACACAATGCAAATCCAGTGGCGGAGGCATTCAATTGTTTGATGTTGAATAAAAGCTAAATGTCACGCTCCCAAAGTTGATACAGACATGGCGAAATCACGATGAGTGCTACATACTGCTCACAGATCACATGAATAGTTCACGAGATTACAGGGTTATATATACTCATATCTACTTCAATACATTCAAACACTATGCCAGACCCTTTGAAGATTACAGTAGGTAAGGTATTCATATTCCTGGGTGAGGTGTTCATCATTTTGCAATGTAGTCTGCTGAAAATGATGGCAAGCGCCACTCTCCATAGCAAACAACGCTGTGGTCGAAGTTGGAATTGCCACAAAACACATTTTAAGATATTCATCACTCTACTGCCCCCCACCCCACCCACCCCCAAATTTGTCACTTTTCATGTGTCAGGTAATCCTACTGTAATTTGCCACCTCCCAAAATCAGTTAGACATCATTTAGACTTAGACTTAGACTTAAACAAACTTTATTGATCCACAAGGGAAATTGGTCCACACAGTAGCTCAGTTACAGAGGATGGAAAGGGTAAGGATGGAAAGGATAATGCAGGTATAAAGTAGACAATAAAGGTACCATAGTAGCAATATAAAATATAACATATGTAATATTTACATATTATATATACAGTATATAACGTATACTGATATATTATATTATATATGTATTTAATATATACAATATATAACACATCCCAATGATCATGTACAATATTACAGTATATCTAACAGCTGCAGGGGGGCAGCATAAAATAGAGAGTAGATCCAGCAGAAAATAAACATTATAAACAAAGAGAGGTAGCTAACATAGAAGCGGTCAGGTAATAGACAGATGTCATCTGAATCGAACACTGTGGGATCGAAGCTGAAGGAGCCTGTTGGAGTATGAGCTCCGCTGTCCCTCAATTGTCTGGTGGAGTGGGTGGGCAGGATTGTCCATGATGGCGAGCAGTTTGTCCAGTGTCCTCCTGTCCCTCACTGACACAAACACCTCCAACTGTGTGCCGATAGTTTGACCGGCTTGCCGGATCAGTTTGTCAATCCGGTTTAAGACCCTTTTGCTGGTGCTGCTCCCCTAACAAACCACTACAGAGTACAGGGCACTGGCCACAACAGACTGAAAAAAGACCTCCAACAGCTTGCTGCAAAGCGCAAATTTGATACATTGTTGTCTGGTGTTTTTTTCTTTAAAGGCAAAACACATACAATAACCACAAATAAAACAACTCTGGTACTTTGGGGTTCGTTAGTAACCCTTGTCACACAAAGACTGAAAACTGACCAATCGACCTCTTCCATACAATCAAAATATGAACCAAAATCATAGTTTGTATAGACTAATTATAGTTTTACATACAGAAAACAAGGGGAAATACATACAATTATGAATGAAGTGGATAAAAATTAGCTTTTAACATAACTTTGATCTTTATTGAAGATTCTTGTTGGCAAAGACGGCGATGAGCTGAGAGGAAGGCAAGGGAAGAGCCACACGGATGCCAACTTCATAATATATAACAAGTTAATTCAATGGTGTTTCAAACCTTCTTTGTCAAAGTTTTGGCACTCTTAACTTCCTTTAGTCCTATATTAATTATTCTGCATCCATATAGAAAAGAGACGTGTGGTAATAATTAGAGATGTCCGATAATGGCTTTTTTGCCGATATCCGATATTCCGATATTGTCCAACTCTTAGTTGCCGATTCCTATATCAACCGATACCGATATATACAGTCGTGGAATTAACACATTATTATGCCTAATTTTGTTGTGATGCACCGCTGGATGCATTAAACAATGTAACAAGGTTTTCCAAAATAAATCAACTCAAGTTATGGAAAAAAATGCCAACATGGCACTGTCATATTCATTATTGAAGTCACTAAGTGCATTATTTTTTTTAACATGCCTCAAAACAGCAGCTTGGAATTTGGGACCTGCTCTCCCTTTGTTTTGTGTCATGTGTGTGTGTCCTCAATTGCTCTGTTGATTGCTATTCTAAATGTTGCGGGTTTGGTTTTGGAATTAGGATTGTATTACTATTGTATTATTGTGTGTTATTTTGTTAGACTAATTAAAAACATTTAAATAAAATAAATAAATAAATAAATAAATAAATGCTAAATGTCAAATCTAAATGTTAATGTTAAATCTAAATATTACATGCTTAATATAAACGCTATATCTAGATATTTCAACAAAAAATAAATATTATATCTAAATGTTAGATATAAATGTTAAATCCAAATCTAAATGTTGTATTTTAATGCTAAATATAAATAAAATGTTTAGATCTAAATATTAAATAGTAAATTTAAAAGTTAAATATACATTTTACATCCAAAAATGAATGTTAAATGAAAATTATAAATTAAATGTTAAATCTAAATGCTAAATAAAAATAACAATGTTAAATCTAAATATTAAATGCTAAATATAAACAATAAATCTAAACATAAATGTTAAATCTAATGGTACATTTAAATGTTAAATCTAAATGGTCAATTTAAATGTTAAATCTAAATTAAATGTTAAATCTAAATGCTAAATATAAAAACATGTTAAATATAAATCTAAATGTTAGATCTAAATATTACATGCATAATATAAACGCTTTATTTAGATATTACAATGAAAAATAAATATTATATCTAAATGTTAGATATAAATGTCAAATCCAAATCTAAAGGTTGTACTTAAATTCTAAATATAAATCAAAATTTTCGATCTAAATATTAAGTAGTCAATTTAAAAGTTGAATGTAAATTTTGCATCTAAAAATGAATGTTAAATCTAAATGTTAAATGTAAATTTTAAATCAAATGTTAAATCTAAATGCTAAATAAAAATCAAAATGTTAAATCTAAATATTAAATGCAAAATATAAACAATACATCTAAACATAAGTGTTACATCTAAATGGTAAATTTTAATGTTAAATGTAAATGTTGAATCTAAATTAAATGTTAAATCTAAATGCTAAATATGAATACAAATGTTAAATGCGGAATATAAACGTTACATTTAAAATATTAATGTTCAATAAATATAAGTATACCTGCAAGAAAGGACAAAGCCACCGATGTGGGGGATTATTTGTCAAGGCACTCAATTCTGCTGAATGATATGCGGGCAAATAGACTCGTTGTTAGGAACAACATGGCTGAACAATAACCAAGATGATTTTTAATCAAAAACCAAATACTATGACATGTGGGGACGTACAGAAACCACTAAAGGTACCACTGTATTTATACACCAATAAAACAAATGTACCAATTATGTTTTCAGCCACGGTATATGCTATTAACACCTGATTGGTAAGTTTGATTAGTAACTTTGAGCGTTTCTGGTTCTATGGTTATCATCACACTTTTACCCCTTGCCATTACCAATGATCTTCTGCAGTGGCATCACCAAAATAACATAAAAGGCCACTTTTCTCCACTTCACCTTTGCAGATCTGGTATACAGTATGTACCACACTATTACGAATATTGAATCGCGCTGACTTTGACCACTTCTTTGCCATTGTCTTGAGACATCGAGACAGCGCAGCTTGAGCTGGCAATCAAACGTCACATCACTGTGATGGACGTCATGGGAGAAGACAGTGCTCTGTTTTTTGTCATCACATTAAATACCAATGTTGTTGTATAACTGCGACGGATGGGAAAATCATCATTGCACAGGATATGATTCATGAGGCATTCATTCTCTGAGCACAGTGGCAACTGGTAAAACACTGTTAGAAATGTTTTAATTGCAGCGGAAACAGAAGCAGACTCATTGAAATCACTACAAAGTTCCTGCTGAGGGAAAGTATGGGGCTATTCAGAATGACATCATTAGTCCTGTGATTGACGGACCACCAGTGCAGGGGGTACCCTGCCTCTCACATCAAATCAGCTGGGATAGGCTCCAGCTCAGGATAAGTGATAGAATGTGGTTATCTGTGGGAAATTATTGCAAATTCAATGTTTGAAGCTGTTCCAACAATTTTAGTACAGTAGTACCTCAACCTACAAGCTTAACTCAAATATATGCAGCCCATTGAAATGAATTGAAAGCTATTTAATTGGTGCTTCTTGCCCCCTGCCCCCTTCCAAAACAGCACAATTTCAACACGTGACATGCCTATTAAAAATAAAAACAAACTTTCAGATGAGAAATGGTGTATAAAAAAAATACAACCGAATGTAAGACAAACAGGAAGTAATAATGTACAGTATCTACCTTGGAGAGTGGAAATCCTTCGAGCTGTGTTTCTGTCAAACACACCATCAGCAGCTGCTCTTTATTTTTACGAATAAATGGGTGTTGTTTGGATATCATTTTAACATCTTTGACTGGGGTTAGACTCCTCTGGCTTCAGTGTGGTGCAGACTAGCAATGCGGCACTCGGATTGCTTCACACACACGCACACAAACACTGTGTCAAGTTTTTGATTATTTATTTATTCAATTCAATAAATAACATCCAGTTCTTATCAGCCCTTTCCTTAACACCCACTTTCCTCATTCCCATGTAAAAAAAAAACATTTAGGCCATCTCTAGCCATAAGCTAAGGCTAGCAAATAAAACCAGATATTTTGGTCGGATTTTACAGGCATTCACTACGCCAACTGATAGCAGGATGCTTGTAACAAATCGAACTAACAGTCTGAATGGTTATTTTCCGACGTCCACAGTTTCCAAAACCAATTTGAAATGTGGACTCGTCAGACCACAGAAAACTTTTCCACTTTGCATCGGTCCATCTTAGATGAGCTCGGGCCCAGCGAAGCCGGCGGCATTTCTGGGTGTTGTTGATAAATGGCTTTCGCTTTGCATAGTAGAGTTTTAACTTGCACTTACAGATGTCGCGACACACTGTAGTTACTGACAGCGGTTTTCTGAAGTGTTCCTGAGCCCATGTGGTGATATCCTTTACACACTGATGTCAGTTTTTGATGCAGTATCGCCTGAGGGATCGAAGGTCACAGGCATTCAATGTTTATTACGCTTACGTGCAGTGATTTCTCCAGATTCTCTGAACTTTTTGATGATATTCATCAATGGTTGGAATGGGGGTTAAATCACCAAAATGATTCCCAGGCGCGGCACCGCTGCTGCCCACTGCTCCCCTCACCTCCCAGGGGGTGAACAAGGGGATGGGTCAAATGCAGAGGACAAATTTCACCACACCTAGTGTGTGTGTGACAATCATTGGTACTTTAACTTTAACAATGCAGAGGACAAATTTCACCACACCTAGTGTGTGTGTGACAATCATTGGTACTTTAACTTTAACTTAACTTTAATATTACAGACATTAAATGGTGAAATCCCTAAATTCCTTGCAATAGCTCATTGAGAAATGTTGTTCTTAAACTGTTCAACAATTTGCTCTCGCATTTGTTCACAAAGTGGTGACCCTCTGTCTTATTTGTGAATGACTGACATTTCATGGAAGCTGCTTTTATACCCAATCATGGCACCCACCTGTTCCCAATTAGCCTGTTCACCTGTGGGATGTTCCAAATAAGTGTTTGATGAGCATTCCTCAACTTTCTCAGTCTTTTTCCCACTTGTGCCAGCTTTTTTGAAACATGTTGCAGGCATCAAATTCCAAATGAGCTAATATTTGCAAAAAAATAACAAAAGTTTTCCAGTTCGACTGTCTTTGCAGTCTATTCAACTGAATATAGGTTGAAAAGGATTTGCAAATCATTGCAAGTGCCTCACAATACGAAGG
The DNA here is from genome assembly GCF_033978785.1 of Entelurus aequoreus. Taxonomy (NCBI): domain Eukaryota; kingdom Metazoa; phylum Chordata; class Actinopteri; order Syngnathiformes; family Syngnathidae; genus Entelurus; species Entelurus aequoreus. The sequence continues at coordinate 36,644,448 of NC_084750.1, read as the reverse complement.
TCCTGGGTTCGATCCCGAGCCCGGGGTCTTTCTGTTTGGAGTTTGCATGTTCTCCCCGTGACTGCGTGGGTTCCGTCCGGGTACTCCGACTTCCTCCCACCGCCAAAAACATGCACCTGGGGATAGGTTGATAGGCAAGAAAAGTAATAATAATTGGCCCTAGTGTGTGAATGTTGTCTGTCTATACCAGGGGTCGGCAACCCGCGGCTCCGGAGCCGCATGCGGCTCTTTGACCACTCTGATGCGGCTCAGCTGCATACTTGTCGACCCCCCCGATTTTACCAGGAGATTTATGGATTTCAGTGCCTCTCCTAGATAACTCCCAGAGCAAATATAATCCTATTTTCACTCTAGTTACTAAATTAAGGGCATGCCCTAATTGCACTGCAATAATTGTCCTCTATAGCATTTACTTCCAAACAGCGTGCCAGCCCGGCCACATGTTGTACGTAGCTTTTACTTGCACACGTAGGAGACAGCAAAGCATACTTAGTCATCAGCCACACAGCTTACACTGACGGTAGCCGTACCGTATAAAACAACTTTAACATTGTTACGTTACAAATATGCGCCACACTGTGAACCCACACCAAAAAGAATGAAAAACACATTTCTGGAGGACATCCCACTGTAACACAACATAAACACAACACAACCAATACCCAGAATCCCATGCTGCCCTAACTCTTCCGGTCTAGATTATACACCCCCGCTACCACAAAACCCCCCCACACATCAACCCCCCCCCCCCCCCCCCCCCCCCCCGTGCGTCGGTTGAGCGGAAGAGTTAGTGCTGCATGGGATTCTGGGTATTTATTGTGTTGTGTTTATGTTGTGTTACAGTGCAGATGTTCTCCAGAAATGTGTTTGTCATTCTTTTTTGGTGTGGGTTCAAAGTGTGGCGCATATTTGTAACGTAACAGTGTTAAAGTTGTTTTATACGGTACGGCTACCGTCAGTGTAAGCTGTGTGGCTGCTGAGCTAGTACACCTTGCTGTCACTTACTTGAGCAAGCTGAAGCTGCATTCTACATATGGCCGAGCAGATACACTGTTTGGGTAGACCAGGGGTCGGCAACCCGCGGCTCCGGAGCCGCATGCGGCTCCTTGACCACTCTGATGCGGCTCAGCTACATACATTTCGACCCCCCCCCCCCCCCGATTTTCCCAGGAGACTTATGGATCTCTCTCTCATAGATTACTCCCAGGGAAAAAATAATCCTATTTACACTCCAATTACTAAATAAAGGGCATGCCCTAATTGCACTGCAGTAATTGTCCTCTATAGCATTTACATACAGCGTACCAGTCCCGCCACATGTTGCATGTTGTTATTACTTACTCACAGGAGACAGCAAAGCATACTTACTCATCAGCCACACAGCTTACACTGACGGTAGCCGTATCAAACAACTTTAACATTGTTACGTTACAAATATGCGCCACACTGTGAACCCACACCAAAAAAGAATGAAAAACACATTTCTGGAGAACATCCCACCGTAACACAACATAAACACAACACAACCATTACCCAGAATCCCATGCAGCCCTAACTCTTCCGGTCTACATTATACACCCCCGCTACCACCAAATCCCCCCACACATCAACCCACCCCCCCCCCCCCCTCTCCGTGCGTTGGTTGAGCGGAAGAGTTAGGGATGCATGGGATTCTGGGTATTGGTACCGTCAGTGTAAGATGTGTGGCTGATGAGTTAGTACGCCTTGCTGTCACTTACATGAGCAAGCTGAAACTGCATTCTACACGTGGTCAAGCAGGTACACTGTTAGGGCAGATTGTAGAGGACGCCAAATGCAGTGTCATCACGCTCTGATATTCGGGAGTCTCCCAGGAAAAACGAGAGTGTTGGCAAGTTTGACGCTATCAAGCGCCATTCATTCAAAACTCGCGGGCTGCACTAACATCAAATTTCCACATTAAAGTGCGTGCCGGTGCGTGTGTCGGAGACCCCTGGTTAACATAGCACAAGGCATTTAAGCTTTGTATGCGGTGTTTTTCATTTAAAAAAAATTTTTGTGGCTCCCATTACTTTCTTTAATTTGTGAAACTTGCCAAAATGGCTCTTTGAGTGGTAAAGGTTGCCGACCCCTGGGGTAGACTGTAGAGGGCACCAAAGGCAGTGCTATCACTCCCTGATATTCGGGAGTCTCCCGGAAATAATGAGAGGGTTGGCAAGTATGATGCTATCAAGCGCCATTGATTCAAATCTCGCGGGCCGCACTGACATCAAATTTTCATATTAAAGTGCGTGCCGGTGCGTGTGTCGGAGACCCCTGGTTAACATAGCACAAAGCATGTAAGCTTTGTATGCGGTGTTTTTCATTTTAAATTAATTATTTTTTTGTGGCTCCCATTATTTTCTTTAATTTGTGAAACTTGCCAAAATGGCTCTTTGAGTGGTAAAGGTTGCCGACCCATGGTCTATACTGTATGTGTTGGCCCTGCGATGAGGTGGCGACTTGTCCAGGGTGTACCCCGCCTTCCGCCCGATTGTAGCAAAGATAGGCTCCAGCGCCCCCCGCGACCCCGAAGGGAATAAGCGGTAGAAAATGGATGGATGGATGGATGCATGCATGTGCCTCACCTGGGGATAGGTTGATTGGCAACACTAAATTGGCCCTAGTGTGTGAATGATTGTGAATGTTGTCTGTCTATCTGTGTTGGCCCTGCGATGAGGTGGCGACTTGTCCAGGGTGTTCCCCGCCTTCCGCCCGAATGCAGCTGGGATAGGCCCCAGCACCCCCCGCGACTCCGAACGGGACAAGCGGTAGAAAATGGATGGATGGATGTATTCCGTTTTTATTTATGATTTACACATCGTGACAACTTCACTGGTTTTGGTTTTTTTAACTTGAACAAATATTTTTTTCTTAGTTATTTGCACTGTGTTATGATCTGTTTTTTTATGTCAGCAGTTTGACATTACAAAGATATAGAGTTTGATATTTCGAGCTCTGCTTTTAAATTTTTGTAGATTTTTATTTTTTTTAATGAAGTGTGAGTTTGTTCTGCCCAATATCTTGGTTATTACTTTCCTGCATTTCACCACGGCCTTGTATGGCAGTGTTTTTCAACCTTTTTCGAGGCAAGGCACATTTTTCTCATTAAAAAATCCGGAGGCACACCACCAGCAGAAAACGTTAAAAAATGAAACTCCACCAGGTCGTCGTGCCTTATTTTGAGTTTGTTGGTGTTTTCCGGTGTGTAGTGTTTTAGTTATTGTCTTGCGCTGTTATTTTGGTGGAACTTCCTGTTTTGTTGGTGTTTTCCTCTAGCAGTTTCATGAATCCTTTGAGTGCTATTCCGCACACCTGGTTTGTGTTAGCAAGCAAGACTATTTACATTGTTGCTATCCTTCCTTGTGTGGACATTGTTGATTGTCATGTCAAGAACGGATGTACTTTGTGGACGCTGTAAGTTTTTGCTGTCGTCCAGCATTCTGTTTCTGTTTACTTTGTAGCCAGTTCAGTTTTACTTTAGTTTTGCATAGCCATTGCCTTTCCCTTTCCCTTTTGTTCATTTTTGGTTTAAGCATTACATACCTTTTTACCTGCACACTGCCTCCCGATGTGGTCTGCATATTGGGATCACAACAAACCATCCTTGTCTCACCCGACACATTCCGACTTTTACAAAGCAATTAAGTACCTGCTGCCACCTACTGACATGGAGTATTACGTGGTTATCCTGCCGAGTTTTACACAGCACAGACACTAAGCAACGGCACATTATTTGCAGATTATAATTATTCATTTGCAAAAAATATTTTTTGGACCAATTAGGTCAGTGGTTCTTAACCTTGTTGGAGGTAACGAACCCCACCAGTGTCATATGCGCATTCACCGAACCCTTCTTTAGTTAAAAAAATATATATATATATATTTTTTCAAATTCAAGACAAAGTTATATGTTTTTGGTTACACTTTAGTATGGGGAACATATTCTAAGTAACAAAGACTTAATTTAGAGTGTTTTGGACACTAGGGGAACATATTCTAAGTAACAAAGACTTATTCTAATTTAGAGTTATTTGGTTAGGGTTAGGGTTCGGGTTAGGGGGTTAGGGCCAGGGTTAGAGGGTTAGGGTTATAATAAGGCCATGCCGAATAAGGCATTAATAAGTACTTAATAATGACTAGTTAAGAGACAATATGTTACTAATTTGCATGTTAATAAGCAACTAATTAATGGTGAATATGTTCCCCATACTAAAGTGTTACCTTGTTTTTTTACTGGTGCACAAAATGAACCGTGCATGAACATCACCTTGTTCAAACAACAAAACCAACACAGTGCATAAACTCACAACAAATTACACACCTGCAAATCAGCCTGACTTCTGCTGTTGCCGTATACGTAATACGGCGATAGGTAGAAGTTTTTATTTACCCGATGAGTCGGGTGTGTCTTGACCTCCGCCGAACCCCTGAGCCCGACTCACCGAACCCCTAGGGTTCGATCGAACCCAGGTTAAGAACCACTGCATTAGGTGAAGTTGCATAATTTCCCACGGCACACCAGACAATATCTCACGGCACACTAGTGTGCCGCGGCACAGTGGTTGAAAAGCACTGTTGTATGGCATGTGACATGGAGTAAATTAAAACAGTGTAAAGGAATAAAAAAACATATAATTCTTCTAATTACGGCATCATTTTGTTAATCATTTCAGCGTACAAATACAATGTATTATTTCATCATTTTATTACTGCAAAATACATTGAATGACTTCCCAGTTTGGTCAGTGGCCATTACCCCGCCAATACACTAGATGTCGCCGTGGAGCTTAAAGCGGCTTCAATGACGCTGTTAATGTAGAGAAAGTAAGAAGACAGCTGAGCTGGGCTCGGTCGCTGGGGCATAAACACACAAGGTAAACCCGAATTATCCATATTTATTTTAAGGTCACCTATTTTAAGATACTTGGTCAGCATATTTAGCTTCCGGACTTTTTCCATGAATGTTTTTCTCTCTGTTTAACTTGACCAAAGGCAACCACGTCGCTTAATGTCCTAGCGAGGCTAATGTTATCGTGTGGGTATTACATGAAATACTTAGCTCACTTTGCTAGCTCTATAAGGTCATTTGTAGCGTCGTTATGATTCATTTTAGCACGTAATTGTCCGCATTTTCATCAGTTTCCATTTTTCTCTTCCAGCCAAAGATGAAGTTCACGTAGCGTTCAAGTGTTCCTCAGGTGTTTCCACCTCACCTGTTTTTTTTTTAATGATGGCTCAAGGTGTAATGGGCAGTCCGGTTACCCTTGTCATCAAGGCGCCTAACCAGAACTATGATGACCAGACTATTAATTGCTACCAGGACTGGACTGTAGAGAAACTGAAAGCCCATTTGTCAGATGTGTACCCAAGCAAACCAGTGAGTATTCCACTCCTTTATCATTACAAAACACAGCATCTCGTAGCTTCTGTAAAGTGCAAATGATTGCCGGCATCATCCATCCAATTTCTACCGCTTGTCCCTTTTGGGGTCACGGGGGGGGGGGGTGCTGGAGCCTATCTCAGCTGCATTCGGGCTGAAGGCGGGGTAAGTTCCATACTATTTCTTATATATATATATATATATATATATATATATATATATATATATATATATATATGTATATATATATATATATATGTATTAGAGATGTCCGATAATGGCTTTTTTGCCGATATTCCGATATTGTCCAACTCTTAATTACCGATTCCGATATCAACCGATACCGATATATACAGTCGTGGAATTAACACATTATTATGCCTAATTTTGTTGTGAACCCCGCTGGATGCATTAAAAAATGTTTTCCAAAATAAATCAACTCAAGTTATGGAAAAAAATGCCAACATGGCACTGCCATATTTATTATTGAAGTCACAAAGTGCATTATTTATTTTAACATGCCTCAAAACAGCAGCTTGGAATTTGGGACATGCTCTCCCTGAGAGAGTATGAGGAGGTTGAGGTGGGCGGGGTTGGGGGATGCGGGGTTGAGGTGGGGGTGGGGTGGGGGTGTATATTGTAGCGTCCCGGAAGAGTTAGTGCTGCAAGGGGTTCTGGGTATTTGTTCTGTTGTGTTTATGTTGTGTTACGGTGCTGATGTTCTCCCGAAATGTGTTTGTCATTCTTGTTTGGTGTGGGTTCACAGTGTGGCGCATATTTGTAACAGTGGTAAAGTTGTTTATACGGTCACCCTCAGTGTGACCTGTATGGCTGTTGACCAAGTATGCTTTGCATTCACTTGCGTGTGTGAAAAGCCGTAGATATTATGTGACTGTGCCGGCACGCAAAGGCAGTGCCTTTAAGGTTTATTGGCGCGCTGCACTTCTCCCTACGTCCATGTACACAGCAGCGTTTTAAAAAGTCATCCATTTTACTTTTTGAAACCGATACCGATAATTTTGAAACCGATACCGATAATGTCCGATATTACATTTTAAAGCATTTATCGGCCGATAATATCGGACTGCCGATATTATCGGCCGATAAATGCTAAATCCCTAAATAATCCGTTAATTAATGAGTATATACGTTCGGCCACCGTGTTCAATGGAGAAGTCTGATCTACAAAATTTGCAGGCAGCATACCCCTTCCCTTTCGAGCTGTTCTGGATGAACTGAAATTATTTTTTCCAATCATTTTGGAACTTGCAAGCGTACTTCTTCTTCTTACTCGTCGTCGCCATGTCTCTTCTTCGTTCTTCTTCTCTGTTATGTTTTTGGACATTACTACTTGCCGTAGTTTTGAAACAATGCATGATGGGAATCCGGATGTTGTGTGTCAGTGTATTAACGTGCCGGCTGGAATAAACACGCTGAGAAATAGCGCCGTGCCTGCCTACTTAATGGGTTATAGATAAAACTATGGATAACGGAGACATATATAATAGTCTCCTTTTCAGGTGAGAGGACGCTAAAGGCAATGCCTTTAAGGCACGCCCCCAATATTGTTGTCCGGGTGGAAATCGGGAGAAATTGGGGAGAATGGTTGCCCCGGGAGATTTTCGGGAGGGGCACTGAAATTCTGGAGTCTCCCGGGAAAATTGGGAGGGTTGGCAAGTATGCAGGGTACACTCTGGACAAGTCGCCACCTCATCGCAGGGCCAACACAGATAGACAGACAACATTCACACTTACATTCACACACCAGAGCCAATTTAGTGTTGCCAATCAACCAGTGACGTGCGGTGAACTAAACACCAGGTGAGGCATAGATACTTTTGGAGTTTTTTTTCCCTTCTTTTTTTTTTTTTTTACTTAAATTCATATGTGCAGCTCTAATCATTGTTGATTTAGGTTGAACATTAGAATACCAAGAAAAAGAAGGGAGTTATTTGCTTTCATAAAAACATTATCATAATCATATTATGATATGATAAATGGGTCCAAAAAGTATTTGATAAAGTTATTAAATGCATTTTGGTTAGAGATGTCCGATAATATCGGTCTGCCGATAAATGCGTTAAAATGTAATATCGGAAATTATCGGTATCGTTTTTTTTTATTATCAGTATTGTTTTTTTTTTTTTTTTTTATTAAATCCACATAAAAAACACAAGATACACTTACAATTAGTGCACCAACCCAAAAAACCTCCCTCCCCCATTTACACTCATTCACACAAAAGGGTTGTTTCTTTCTGTTATTAATATTCTGGTTCCTACATTATATATCAATATATATCAATACAGTCTGCAAGGGATACAGTCCGTAAGCACACATGATTGTGCGTGCTGCTGGTCCACTAATAATACTAACCTTTAACAGTTAATTTGACAAATTTTCATTAATTACTAGTTTCTATGTAACTGTTTTTATATTGTTTTACTTTCTTTTTTATTCAAGAAAATGTTTTTAATTTATTTATCTTATTTTATTTGATTCATTTTTTTAAAAAGTACCTTATCTTCACCATACCTGGTTGTCCAAATTAGGCATAATAATATGTTAATTCCACGACTGTATATATCGGTTGATATCGGTATCGGTTGATATCGGTATCGGTAATTAAAGAGTTGGACAATATCGGCATATCGGATATCGGCAAAAAGCCATTATCGGACATCCCTAATTTTGGTCCCATTTGCTTTTAACAAAATAAATCAAGTATTGTGAGTGTATCCTACCTTTCTGTATTTGTATCTGACACAGTAATAGCTATCCTCCATAAAATCGTACTTTGTATGATCACATTCATTTTGTGTTAAAGTCCAGTTTAGAGAAGTATTTCATCTTGGATACAGTATATAATCCTACATGTTGGCAGACACATTCATTTAATTCCTAGCAATAAAACAATATTTTTGCATCTGACAAAAAACACCCACAAACGCTGGCTTACTCTAATAAAAATGCCATTTTTGTTATAAATACAGTTTATTAAAAAAAAAGAAAAAAAAAGGCTGGCTTCCGCAGGAGAGACATGTGTCTGCTAGCTTGAGCGCCCCCACTTCTCCCAGTGTGGCGAGTCAGAGTACTCCTGATGCATTGAACTGCAAGTTCACAATATATCGCCCCCTACTTTGAGACAGAGGTACTTGCTGCCTCATGGCCTGCCTTTTCCCTGCCTTTTAAGTTAAAGTCAAAGTACCCATGATTGTCACACACACACTAGGTGTGGCGAAATTATTCTCTGCATTTGACCCATCACCCTTGATCACCCTCTGGGAGGTGAGGGGAGCAATGAGCGGCAGCGGTGGCCACGCCCGACAATAATTTTTGGTGATTTAACCCCCAATTCCAACCCTTGATGCTGAGTGTCAAGCAAGGAGGTAACGGGTCCCATTTTTATAGTCTTTGGTATGACTCGGCTGGGGTTTGAACTCGCGACTTACCGATCTCAGGGCAGACAGTCTAACCACTAGGCCACTGAGCAGGCTACTAGGCAACTGAGCAGGCTTTTTCCCCCATGACAACAAGCACACGCCCCCCTCGCACGCACATGCTCAAAAGACTTTGTGTGTAGCTGTGGAGGCACCACCTGTGTCTGCCTCAATTCTCGTCTGCCTTGTTATTTTTTATCAGGAAACACGGAATTTCCGCGATTTTGACCATGAAAATGATCATATATATAGGAACCACACCAACATCACATAGAAAGCATAGACCAAAAAAGAAATCTTTAAACTTATTTTATTTTATTACTTAGTTTTGGAACATCTCATGGTTATGCCACTTGGTGCTATGATACGAAAAGGGGTAGGATTAAAAAAGCTCTGCTTCTCTTTACTCATTCGCGCGTGCATGCGTGTGTGTGCATGTTACTATCTTGGTACAATGTTAATCCTCTTGGTGAGTTCAGTAAGAAGCTATAAGAGCTGAATCTCTTGGCTCTTATTAGTAATCTATCTTGCCCCTTGATGCTTTGACCTCCATCCAGAAGTCTATCTCATGCAACTATATCTTACCAAGGACCCAGATATATAATATGATATAATGTAGTATACCAGCTCAAATGTAAGCATCACTTCACAAACCTATTAATGAGTACAATAGATCTGGGTTGATACATTTTGCCGAACGATATATTGTCCAACAAATTATTGCTGATAAACTATATTATTGTTATTGCCATTTCTTTTAGACCAAATTTAAGCACTTATGTTATCATGATAAAAATTATAGTGCAATATTTTTAACCCAAGTAATGGGAAGGTCAATAACTTTTAATTATCTTAAATTAGTAAATAAAAATACATAGGATTCTCAATCATTAGCAAAAATTTGACTTCAATACTTGAACATCTTAAAGTGTATTTTTTTCCCCAGTTGGAAAAACTGGGCAGAGTACTTTGTTTTTGTTGCTATCATTTTCGAGTCAGGTATTGCTGCAGCTTGGAGATCCCCCTGTCCAGCCCTTTTGTCTCAGACCTCCCGTGTCATGCTGTGTCCAACAATGAGTTCAGAGGGTCAAAATATATGAATCTCAAATCGTTTTCATGATGGTGTCTCGGTTAAGTCTTTGAGCATATTTGATTAAATCAGTTGACACAAATGGTAATTGTTAAATTGGCAATTTCAGCTGTACATACAGTAGTACGTAAGGGTGTAGATATTGTACAGTGATTAATTATGGCAGTAGCTAAACAGTGCTTGTAGCTGGCGTTTGGTGGTAATGCAGTTTGCTGTAAGGAACACACAGTGCTGTGACTGCTGGATGGTGTGCCACATAATTGTGATTGATAACTAAATGTTTATAGCCTGTTCATATATTGTATTTCATCATGTAATGTATACAAAACGTTTGCTAATTGTTGTTAGCCCAAACTATACCTCTAACAACAGTTTATAGACAAAAGTGCACTTTCGCTGTATTAGGCACATTTGAAATGTTCATAATCAGAATCACCTTTATTGGCCAGGTATGTTTAACATACAAAGAATTTGACTTGTTAGACATTATACAATGTAATATTAAAATATTAACTAAAATATAAACAAGTACTTGATAGCTAATATGTGCAAGGTTATTAAGATGTCGTGCAGTGATGAATAGAGCAAAAGTATGATGAAGTAAACATGAGTTAGCACATTTACAGCGACATATTCGATTCTTGGTTATTTCGCTGTAACAGGTCTGACACTCTTTCACTGTTTAGGGTTCCTCTCAGTAATAGCATGGGGGAATAAACTTTATTTTTTACCTTACCCTACTCTAACCATAACCTATTAAGTATTTTAATCATTTTTATGATGGCTTGTTTTTATTTTATAGACAGATATTTTTTAAAGTATTTTATTCGTGTTTGTAATTGACGTCACTGTTTAGTAAAAAAACACCCACCAAAGTAGGAAGGAGAAGAGAAAAGCAAGCTTTTACTTTGAAAAGTAGAAGCTCGTGGAAAGCCCCAGATGATATGGCATGACACGGGAAGTTTTCAGGCTGCAGACATACACTCGTCATTTTCCAAAAGATCTTGCATGTATGTGTGTTTAAGCCAGCAGTCCCGCCTTCGCCCACCAAGACAAAGATTGTGGATCGCTGACAAGAGTGTTCGTTTAATTCCAAAATGGAATAAACATGCTCAGGTGCTGGGAATGATGCACAGAGTGAACCCTCTTGCACTTCGTTTGAAAGTAACAGAACTTCGTTTGAAAGTAACAGACAAAGAAAACAAACACACGGACACAACAATCTTATCAATGCCGTTATCGAGTTCATTTTGATTTATTGTTCGGTTAATTGATTTATTGACTAATGGCTCAGGTCACCCAGAACTGGAATCAATTTGTGGCAGTGGTGGGTCGTGGGTGGGGGCGGACGTCATGAGGCAATGACGTAATTTTCAACTTTGCACAATTGGTCATGATGCATTTGCGTAAAAGTGATTAAAAAAACATGTAAAGCAATGAAAACAAATGTTACGAATCATAAGATTTCTTCTCTCACTTCTTTGTGTTTTCTTTTTCAACGTCAAACAAGAAAAAGCCTTTTCTTCAAATCGCCAAGTCTCGCCAAATAGTATCTAGAGGGGCCAGATTACTTGCTATGTATACAGTTGTACATATTTTTATTTCATTTTTTTTTACCTCCAAGTGGTTCCAGACATTACCATGATAAATACGTTTTTGTGAAGTAGGATTTTTATTGACAGAATATTTTAATAGTTAGAGCATAAAAAAACTGATTAAGACTTTCTGAATATGGTTTTAAGCATTATTAGAGCCATCTAGACATTAAATAACACACATATATTGTCATCTTTACACTTGTTTTACCCAAGTGTATTTAAAATCCTGGATGAAAACCAATGCTAACCATCTAACCTGACGGAGTTTGAGAGGTGATGCAAAAAGGAATGGGTGAAACTGCCCAAAGATAGGTGTGCTAAGCTTGTGGCGTCGTATTCAAAAAGACTTGAAGCTGTAATTGCTGCCAAAGGGGCATCAACAAAGTATTAAGCAAAGGTTCTGAATACTTGTGTACATGTGATTTTTTGAGTTTTTTATTTTTAATACATTAGCAAGAAATAGTTTTTTATATAGTCATTACGGGGTATTTTTCTGTAGAATTGTGTGGTCAAAAATGAATGTATTCCATTTTGGAATAAGGCTGTAACAACAAAATGTAGAAAAAGTGAAGAGCTGTAAATACTTTCCCGATGCACTGTATTTACTAGTTAGAATGCATAGGAAAAGAAAAACTTATGTGTTCTTGTCTTACATAAGAATTGTGAATGACAAGCACAATTCCAAAAAAAAGTGTAGTTCCCCTTGAGGTAAATCTGTGCAATATGTTTAGTTTAATGGTCACCATGATTTTAACTGTATTTTTAAATATGTAAAAAAAGGGCCATGTGGTTCAGTTTTTTCAGAAACCACAGTTTTGATTACTATTAGACTCATCATTGTCTTGTTCCAACTTACAATGGTCTTTTGTATTCAAAATGAATAAAAAGATCGAAATTCATCCATTAAATCAAAATCACGGCACACTCACTCACTCCACAGTTTGTCCATGCACGTGATAAAGACCAGTCAAAAGAAAAGTACATTCATTAATGACACTAATTTATGTGCGGCCTTATTCATCACAAATACTCCCTCTTTTTTGTTGTAACTTGGCTTTGACACACGTCATCTTTGATTGACGTCTCCATGAAACGACGGCACTGAGGGAAGAATGTCTCATTTCTCCAAACATCTCTGCCTCCTTGCTCCTTGCAGGCCATTTCTGGTGGGAGGAGCTTGCATATAACAAATTCGGACAGATTCAAGATTCTTACGCCTTTCTATTAACATCTACAAAACGACATGTTAGGATTTCATAATATAATGCCTATTTCAGTCCTATTGTGTACCCTATGCTCTTGAGTATGCAACATACTTAGTAAAGACCTGATTAAAACCCATTGAGATTATGGTTGCCTTGTTTCGCTAAGCTGATTTTGTCCCCTGTTGCATTCCATTTTGCTCAAGACTGATGTAATCTTTGTAAACATGTAAACGTTTTATTGTAATGTCATCATAGGAAGTTATGTTCGTGGATTGTACGGGCTAGGTTGCTAGTACTGTAGATAACACATTTGTCTGTGCATTTAACAGAGAACCAGCAAAATGAGACATTGCTGTAAATGTATACGCATTCACGCCAATATAAGGGACTGTTGCACCTAATCTGCACCATTTGTTCATTTAAACTCTTTAAAAGTGATAAAACATATATGAATGCTCAAAATGTGTATGGGCAACATTTATTTTTGTACAACGTTGCTATGGCAAATATGTTTCATTTGAATAACAGGACTGAAAGTAACAGCAGTGAGTTTTGAATGATGCAACTTACTGTCCACCATAAGACTTGTGAAATATTCCACATTTTTCAGTGTTGGGGTAACAGTGCTGAATTAAAATCCAGTGACACAACATAAGTGTGAATTATAAATACATTATGTTTAACTTTTAGACACAACAACATCAAAGTATATTTGTGGCAACACAAACATCTAAACACATTTTTGTATTTAATGGTGGAGTCCTTTTGAAGACGCGGTGACAGGCAACAAATGTTAGTTTCCCAGCATTCAAGATACTTAAACTTAGTCTTTAAATGTAATTTATGCAATCCGATCACTATGCAGGAAACTTGGCTTAAAACATATTTTACAGTAACTTTTGTTCCCTGGGGATGCAAATGGCACAGAATTGGTCGTATGGCCCATCTGGTGTCGTGCATAACATGCTTGTTTGATAGTGAAAATTGCTTTCAACAGGGTGGGAGAGGTGTTTGCTGTTAAAACATCACACTCGCAGTCCCAACATTTCACTTCTGTTACGTCTGGAAGTAAGCCAGAAAATCAATCTCCTTCACACCAAACAGTGACACGGAAAAAAGGTTTTGAAACCAATGAGGCTATTGAATAGTGGGTTGTATTATAGTTTAGTAGCAACAAAAAATCAAGTAATTAAGTGCAGATCAAATGTATTAAAAAGTAAATCTGCTCCAAAATGTAATACCGTCTTCCATGGTGCACAATGTTTTGTGCAAATTAATACATGTTCATAGGATATTTGTTGCACATAAGATCACAATAAGCGTGATATAAAATCGAATCCATTATTATTATTATTATTAATAATAAGAAGGTCCTGGGTTCATTCCCGGACTCTGGGTCTTTCTGTGTGGAGTTTGCATGTTCTCCCCATGACTGTGTGGGTTTTCTCCGGTAACTCCGGCTTCCTCCCACCTCCAAAGACATGCACCTGGGGGTAGGTTGATTGGCAACACTAAATTGGCCCTAGTGTGTGAATGTTGTCTGTCTATCTGTGTTGGCCCTGCGATGAGGTGGTGACTTGCCCAGGGTGTACCCCGCCTTCTGCCTGAATGCAGCTGGGATAGGCTCCAGCACCCCCGTGACTACGAGAGGGACAAGTGGTAGAGAATGGATGGATGGATGGATGGAAGATCCAAACAAAACTTGTAATATTGCTATATTTAACAAAATATTCTAATGTGCTTGTAGCGCTCCAAAGACCAGAGACTGGTGTATTCTGGGAAGCTGCTTTTGGATCACTTTACCTTAAAAGATGTGCTCAGAAAGGTAACTTTCCCACTTTTTTTTTTTTTTTTTAAATCACTAAACACACAATAGTTTGATTTCTGATTTGTCTTGCTAATTGTCTTTACTGGAGAAATAGTATTGTATTCGGTTCCAGTGCAGTGTCAAACTGTCACCCCCGCAAAGCCTTTTATTAACTGTACAAATTGTGTTCCAGGTGACATTCTGAAAAAATTTAACATATAAAGCCAACCCCATGAAAATACTGAGTCACAGTTAGGAATGTAACAATATGAAAATCAGTTATTGTGACCAAAATAATCACGGTTATCATTATTATCGCTGTGTTGTTGAATGTGCTCAAAAAGTGCTTATATACATGCATTGGTCTCTTTTGATTTTATTTAAATAACTAAAATAAATAGGCACACTGTTGGACAGCCCACTATTTTGGTTTTGTCACTGATAAGAGTGTTCTGGCTGGCGTTGTGGCTGCCTACTCTGTTCAGCGGTCCCTGAATGCATTGTAAAAACACCTGCTTGTCTTATTCCTCCGAGTATTGTATTTTTCCGGACTATATGCGCACCGATAAATAAAACGCACCCATTAAATTTTTGAAGAAATTTTTTTTTTACCTACCGGTATATTAGCTGCACTGGACTAGACGCTGCAGATATATATGTTGCAAAATTAGTTATTTACACAGTAAGATTATGTAAATAATTATTTAAATACCTCGTTTCCAAACTGTTCCTGTAACGTGGCAGTAAAACGGATGATCAAACAAAACAGAAGTCATCATTGTGGACCCTCGAGCTGCAGAAGCTAGCTCCACAATCAGCTAAACAGACCAAATAACTCCACAGTGATGTCTTTGTGAATTTACTGAGGAATTTGGGAAACTGAAACAATATAAACAGAATGCCGTTGTAGGTTAATAATACTAACACAAACACTCGTAAATGTGCTAGCATACTAGCTAATGCTAACGACGCTAGCACTCCTACAGACATCACATGGGACGGTTAAGTAAGTACAAACAGTTTAAGTTATATTGTAAAACTTACAAACATTACTTGGAGTGATGAATGGAGAATCCATAGGAGTAAAAACGCTATGGACGGCTAGAAGACTGAACGCTACTTCTACTTTCGGTTTTTGGAAGCACTAAGTGGAAAGACACTGCGGCACCTGCAGTGAGCAAATTTGTCCAAAAGATGGCGCTATAGCACAAACAATAAAACAGCCTTAGTGTTTTTGCGTGTTTTTTTTATATATATATATATATATAACATTATTTTTATTATGGCCATCAGCCAAAAAAAATCCATACATTTACTGGTCCGTTTTATAAGCCGCGTGGTTCAAAGTGTAGTAAAAAAGTAGCGGCTTACAGTCCGGAATGTACGGTATTTTTTTTATCACATAGCACAGGTTGTAGGTTCAGTGTGCAGCACAATTAAATATCTCAGTTGCTCAAAAAGAATGTGTTTATATATGTTTGGATTAGGGTATGTCATTTGTCATTGGGGAAAAATGTTAATGACTCTTGTTTTCATGTCAGCATTTAAGATAACAAGGTAATGCCAGTTTGTCCGTGACTTTATTATAGTGTGGGTTTTCGATAAATGTAAATCAAATCAGTACAACTGTAAATATTTTTACCGCAGTTATCATTAATACCATTTATCATTGCATCCATATTCACAATGGTACACACTTGAGTCGTCATGCTTTGAATTTCATGTTATTTTTCTATTGTTAAAACTGGTGGTCACTCTTTTGGAAAGAGTGGCACTAAATTGAAGTGAATCCTTTAAACCTCATCGACTTTTCAACTTTGTTGTATGGTCTTTGTGAATCATAGTCAGTTGGTTCGAAACTGGAATTACTACGATGAGCAATGACACAAACGAATAATTATAATTTTTTGCAAATCTAATATTCAGTTGTAATCACTTGTACAGCAGGATGAGTACCACATGCTTCACTTGGTCTGCCCGTCACCGACTCCTCCCAGCTCCCCAGGACCTGCCCGCAGACACACTAACAAGCCTCAGGAGAATGAAACAGGACCTGCAGTGAGTTAAAATTTCATCATCGCCTATAATCCATGTCATCATCCACCCCCATGCTGTAATCTGCCGTGCCCCAAGTGGATGTCGAAACAAAGTAGGGCTGGGCGATATGGCCTTTTATTAATATCTCGATATTTTCAAGCCATGTCATGATACACGATATATATCTCGATATTTTGCCTTATCCTTGAATGAACACTTGATGCATATAATCACAGCAGTATGATGATTCTATGTGTCTACATTAAAACATTCTTGTTCATACTGCATTAATATATGCTCATTTTAAACTTTCATGCAGAGAGGGAAACCACAACTAAGTCAATTTACTGTATTTATTAAACAGTTATTAAGCAGTGGCACAAACATTCATGTCATTTCAAAACAGAAAGTGCAAGATTGTCAAAGACATTTTAAAACAAGCTATTAGTGCGCTTTTGTGCATGATGTCACGAAGATGACATATCAAAACAACACTAAATTAAAGTGCACTTTTTGTACAGAAAGCAACTACTACTTTTGTGCATGATGTCACACAAGATATTTCCATAACTGTCAAATAAAAATGAGCTGCATTATAGGAAATCAAATAGTGTATGTCCTTTGCTATGTGGTAGGTTACTGCGGACGTTATCTCCTTCTGTTGTTGACTATTTTTTTCATACGGTGTTGATCTGGAAATGGTTGCTTCGGCATTTTGTGGGTATGGCACCGAACGGAGATGTCGACATGCGGAGTTTCAAGCACTCTTCATTCTCTAGCGGGTGACTTTTCAAATGATGCTACAAATTAGCAGTAGGTGCTACTTTTTGTAACAACGCTTTTGCCGCATACTTGTTCGACATCTTCCCGCTTGAAGCCAAACCACCGCCAGACGATGGACCCCGTGCTGTTTTTCTTGGGAATTAATTCTTCCTTCATTTGTTACCAGATTCGCACCTTCTTTCTCTCGTATTACCACTCCGCTAGCTTCACAGTTAATGTTACCATGCCGCTACCTCTCTGCTCCGCGAGGGCGTATGATGTTGCACGTTTGTATGTGACGTATATAAGAAGGTGCGCTTGTTTTATGTCTCTGTGAGGAGGAGAGACAAGAAACAGTGAAAAGAGCCTGAAGTGTAATGCCCGCAGCTAAAAGCAACTGCGTGAGAACGTATACTCGAATATCACGATATAGTCATTTTTTATATCGCACAGAGACAAACCCGTGATATATTGAGTATATTCGATATATCGCCCAGCCCTAAAAGAAAGCCTACTCAACCATAAACAAATGCTAAATACTACCCCCCTGCCCCGTTGACAGGTCGCTCCAACTGCTAGTCCTTCTTTCTCCGGCCAATCAGATGACAGCAGTGACGGACTCAGACAACAAGATGGATATTTTCCTTACCACCAGTTGCATCAACAGTTTATTCACAGGTACAGTATAGGATTTTATTAAATGTATACTGAGAGTGAAAAATCAGCTACCACAATATTGATGTAACGAATCTGTAGAAAGGTCTTACACTTTAGGGGTACACAATTCGGTCAAACCTATAGAGACCACTCAAGGGAGACAGCAAAAGTGGCCACTATACACAAGTTGCCATGATGAACAAACACGTTGAACATTATGGAAGTAAACCATTTTACAAATAACAACTGATTTCTAAATTCCACCGAGTGCGCTTGTGTTGCTGCGGATCCGATGCAGTATGTCTCTAGTAGGGGTGCACCGAAATGAACGTTTTTGGCCCAAACCAAAGGACCAGAAGAAGCTTTGACAAGAAGTCATGTTGTCTAACTGCACTTTTTTTTTTTTTTACAATACTTTACACTGTATGCCTGTAATTGTTTTTCTTAATGTGTAAAACTGTAGTCAAAATGCTCCGCAATCAGCTAAACAGACCAAATAACTCCACGGTGATGTCTTGGTGAATTTACTGAGGAATTTGTGAAACTGAAACAATATAAACAGAATGCCGTTGTAAGTTAATAATACTAACACAGACACTCATAAATGTGCTAGCATATTAGCTAATGCTATCGATGCTAGCACTCCTACAGACATCATACGAGACGGTTTAGTAAGTATAAACTAGGGTTGTCCCGATACCAATATTATATTATTATAGGGTTTAGAGAAGGGATTCTCAAACTGTGGTACGCAAGTGCTATCTTGTGGTACGCCAAATAATCACTTATTTACATATTAAAACACTTTCTTACTGTTCAAACTGGTGTGTAATGTTACAGTGGCCAAAAATATTAAATATATTTGTTAAATAAAACCTTTTGCTCATTTTGATAAATATTTAGGCCAACTATGCTACTGTATTTTAAGGTTGGTCGATATGGTGGTACTTGGACAGGCAACTGTTTTCTGAGGTAGAACTTGGTGAACAAAGTTTAAGAACCACTGGTTTAGTATTAAAATAGGCATTCTTAGGACTCTTTATGGGTGTGTCCATTGTTCTGCAGTTTTTGACACCATTGGGGATCTCGGGAACTTAACCCGTTTGAATAGCAGGTATCTTCTGTATATTAATGTAAAAATATCAACAATGTTGCAATATGAGCAACACAACAAAAATCCCTGGTATTTAAGAAATAAACAGAAAGAAACTAAAAAAAGTTAGATTTTATCACACTGGTATTGATCCGATACTAATGCCTACTGGTGGTGTCCCAATACGATATTGATATCGGATATTGGTCCGACATCAGCAGGAAAAAAAACAAGTATCGGATTATATTCGCTTGCATGTAAACTCTGGTATAACCGCTCCGATACAAGCAATCCTGCAGCGCCAGTTTAGAGCTAAATGTTTTTCAATAAGCACACAAAGTTGGTCTTTTCTAGTATTTCAGTGAAAGCATTCACACATGGTAAACATGGTTGGCTACAGGCTACTTGGAGCTAGCAGCTACACAACAGCTAAGCACACAATAGCACACAAGCCAGACATTTGTAATGTTTACCCTTAATTTAACAATATTGAAGGCTAAAACACATTTGTCATTATAAACAGGTATCAAATATTTATAGTTGCATATTACTTACACATACAAAGTCTTCAGTAACAATCGTGTTTGAATCATTCAATTTACTGCATCATGAGCTTAACCTAATGGATTATTGTGACCACTAGTTGTCACCTAAAAAACAATTGCCTCACCGCTTCAACTTAAACACAGTCATATGCAGTCCATTCCGGACTGTTAATAACTAGGTTACTGCATACTTGCCAACCCTCCCGTTTTTAGCGGGAGAATCCCGATATTCAGCGCCTCTCCCGACAACCTCCCGACAGAGATTTTCTCCCGAAAAACTTCCGGTATTCAGCCGGAGCTGGAGGCCACGTCCCAAAAAAAAAAAGTCTGCCGCAGCTGCGATTGGACCTGACCAGCCTCCGGGTACAAGTACTGGAGTACCAATTGCTTGCCAGGGAAGATCTTCCCCAGGAAGCAAGGATTGACCGGTTTTGGGCCATGCTAGGGAGAGATGGAAGATTCCACACTCTCGTGCATTTGATGAAAGCACTTTTGTGCGTGCCACACAGCAATGCATCATCAGAGAGGGTGTTCAGCATGGTTAGAAAAATAGTGACAGAGAATAGAAAGAGGATGGACAATTCAACCCTTAACAAAGCATTGTACTTTCAAGTACAACAATGAGTTGATGAGTGTGGTGTGTGTGTGAGTGTGTATATGTGTAAATAAATGAACACTAAAATTAAAGTATTTCTTTTATTTATATAATAAAATCTAAATATATATATATATATATATATATATATATATATATATATATATATATATATATATATATGTAACGGTGTAGAAACAGACGTTCATTATGCTTGATTAAATTATGAATGAAGTGTTGCAACAGCGCCTGTTGCTGGCGAGAAGTGGTATGTACTTTACCTGCGGGAAGTGCTCAGAACTGTGACGCCTTCCAATTGATAATCCCGTGACCCAAGTGGACTCACAGTCTCACAATTTGCACTGTTTTGCAGGACACTGTAATAAAAGAAATTCATAATCCACCTGGTGCCAGTGATATGTTGAAGCGACAGCAGTGTGGAGCTGCATTTTGCCACATACAGTTGTGGACCGTCACATATTATATATATACATATATATATATATATATATATATATATATATATATATATATATATATATATATATATATATATAGCTAGAATTCACTGAAAGTCAAGTATTTATATATATATATATATATATATATATATATATATATATATATATATATATATATATATATATATATATATATATATATATATATATATATGAAATACTTGAGTTGGTGAATTCTAGCTGTAAATATACTCTCGTCTTAACCACGCCCCTAAACACGTCCCCCGCCCCAACCACGCCCCCAATCCCCCCCCCCCCCGATATTGGAGGTCTCAAGGTTGGCAAGTATGGGTTACTGTTTTTCCATACCTGTCATTGTTTTCTTTATATGTAACTTTACTTGATCAAGCCTTTTCTAACAATTATACTACAAAATAATAAAAGCGTGTATGATTCGTGCTGATATAGGATCAATATCGGTATCATCAAATACTCAAAGCTCCAATATTAGTGGGAAAAGTTTTCTCGTGACACCCCTAATGCCCTACTACCTTGGTATTGATGCTTTCAATGTTTTGATCAATTAGAAATAAGCTTAATGGTCTATTAAAAGACCGTTAATTCAGTGAGTTGGTTGATAAACATCTGCTCTGGCAACCATTCTGCATAATACAACATGGCATTGAAACAATCACACACTGGCCACAAAAATTATTTAACATATGATGAATAATGGTTATTGTTACATAAGTAAACAAATGCAATAAAGACATTTCATTAAAAAAAGTATTAGATTTTTGAAATTTTTTAAAGTTGAGTGCAAGATGTTTAAAAGAAACGTTAGCAACACTAGCATAGCTCTATGAGCTGGATTGGCAACAAACAGTCCAATTTAAGCAGGCTATCATGCTAGGTTAAGTTAGCAAAAGAAAAACAAAATGATAGCATTTGAAATGTGTTCCAATGATCTTTTTGTGGCATCTTTTCTAGCTGGAGTCAACTCTCTGCAACGTCGACCCCTCCCACAAATGTGACGACCTATTACAACCACATGACGCTAATGTGGTGGCAGCAGCTGTATGCTCGACAACATTACATGCACTAGTACGCCTCTTAAATGTTGTAAAACCCCCAGAGCTACTGTAGAATTGACTTCTAACCTTGACGTCTCTCCATCTTTCCTCTCATCAGTCAGTCACTATCAACCTCCTCACCAAACCTTAGTCCAGACCTGCCGAGGACTTCCTCTGTCCCGCAGAGCCGGCAGGCTCAAGCAAACCGCCGCGGCAACCCGGAAGTGGAGATGAACGCCCAAGGAGGGGAGATGGTGAATGAGGAGGAGCTAAACCAGGATTGGCTGGACTGGGTGTACACGTTCTCGCGGACCGCCATCTTACTTAGTATAGTGTACTTCTACTCCTCCTTCAGCCACTTTCTCTTGGTGATGACGGCCATGTTGGTGCTTTACCTGTGAGTACTTACTCCTCTACTAATGTTGTCATGTTGGAGAATTTATGGTCAATCTGGACTCTTCAGACCAATCACAGGGAAAACAGCCCACCTTAGGACAGAGGAATGCCAAAAATAACTGTTGTAATGCATCATTATGTTCCAGCCGCAATAAGACAGCCCCTCTCTTTTTAATTACCATGGTTCGCTCCAGCAAGGAAGGCTAACAAGCTAAATTGTCGATTAGAGTCGTGGTTAACAAGGTTGACCACTTCACAGTGGTCCAAAGTGTGGCCCAGGGGCCATTTGACGCCCGTGGGTCGTTTTTGTATTGGTATTCAACATATTGTAGAAATAACATTAAACAAAAAAACTCTTAACTACCGTATTTTCCGTGCTAAAGAATGCACCGGTATTTAAGCCGCACCCAACAAATTTTAGAAGAAATAAATATTTTTACGTACATTAGCCGCATCGGAATATAAGATGCAGATATATAAAATCATAAATAAAGGTGACAAGCAGATATTTAACTACCGGTATTTGTTTTTATCTCACAAAATACTTTTGCAATACAGTATATAATAATATAATTGGCATGATCAGAAAAGGGTGGAATGCCATCTCCGGGTTGCGGAGGAGACCCTGCCCCAAGTGGAGGAGTTCAAGTACCTCGGAGTCTTGTTCACGAGTGAGGGAAGAGTGGATCGTGAGATCGACAGGCGGATCGGTGCGGCGTCTTCAGTAATGCGGACGCTGTATCGATCCGTTGTGGTGAAGAAGGAGCTGAGCCGGAAGGCAAAGCTCTCAATTTACCGGTCGATCTACGTTCCCATCCTCACCTATGGTCATGAGCTTTGGGTTATGACCGAAAGGACAAGATCACGGGTGCAAGCGGCCGAAATGAGTTTCCTCCGCCGGGTGGCGGGGCTCTCCCTTAGAGATAGGGTGAGAAGCTCTGCCATCCGGGTGGACCTCAAAGCAAAGCCGCTGCTCCTCCACATCGAGAGGAGCCAGATGAGGTGGTTCGGGCATCTGGTCAGGATGCCACCCGAACGCCTCCCTAGGGAGGTGTTTAGGGCACGTCCGACTGGTAGGAGGCCACGGGGAAGACCCAGGACACGTTGGGAAGACTATGTCTCCCAGCTAGCCTGGGAATGCCTCGGGATCCCCCGGGAGGAGCTGGACGAAGTGGCTGGGGAGAGGGAAGTCTGGGTTTCCCTGCTTAGGCTGCTGCCCTCGCGACCCGACCTCGGATAAGCGGAAGAAGATGGATGGATGGGCATGATCAGATAATATTAAATTTTAAAATATGTATTATTTTTCTGTCAAAATTGAAAGAACGTATGCATTTAGTAAAAAAATAAAAAGTATTTTATTGAAACCCATTTTTGCCACTGTTTCGCGGGCCACATAGAATGATGTGGCGGGCCAGAACTGGCCCTGGGGCCTTGAGTTTGACACCTGGGTTTTAGACTGTCAACATATTCGTGTCTTACGGTGCCACACATTATAATAATTGACTCAAAAAATATTTGGCTTTATGCAGACAGACTGAAGGCTTTTGTCAACAATAAATCATGCTCTTAAACTGAAAAATAACCGATAAATATACAGTGATTATAATGTAATCATAATGTACAATAATAATGCGAGTACCGTTTTTTTCGGAGTATAAGTCGCTCCGGAGTATAAGTCGCACCGGCCGAAAATGCATAATAAAGAAGGAAAAAAACATATATAAGTCGCACTTGAGTATAAGTCACATTTTTGGGGGTAATTTATTTGATAAAACCCAACACCAAGAATAGACATTTGAAAGGCAATTTAAAATAAATAACGAATAGTGAACAACAGGCTGAATAAGTGTACGTTATATGAGGCACAAATAACCAACTGAGAACGTGCCTGGTATGTTAACGTAACATATTATGGTAAGAGTCATTCAAATAACTATAACATATAGAACATGCTGTATGTTTACCAAACAATCTGTCACTCCTAATCGCTAAATCCGATGAAATCTTATACGTCTAGTCTCTTACGTGAATGAGCTATATAATATTATTTGATAGTTTACGGTAATGTGTTAATAATTTCACACATAAGCGCTCCTGAGTATAAGTCGCACCCCCGGCCAAACTATGAAAAAAACTGTGACTTACCATAGTCCGAAAAATACGGTAACCACTTCAAATAATATACACTTATTTCTCATTACTGTAGAATTGTATACCATTGTACTGTAATTGGAAGGTAAATAACTTTGTTATCCTAAATAAATAAACAAAAAAACTGGACTCTCATTTCTGTAAGCAAAAATGTATCCTAAATAAATATTGAACATCTTAAAGTGCATTTTTCCCAATTGGAAAAAACAGTTCGGGTTGTCTCTTTTGTTGCCATCGCGTGATCGCCGCATTCTCGCTGATTCGTCCGTGTTATATTTCTCATTCAATTTGAAGATGAAATATTAACACAACGAGACATTTTGGCTTTGTAGTCATATTTTTTTCCTCCGAGTTGTTACTTTGCAGCACTTTTCACTGGCGAGTAGGGAGGCTGTCTGTGTTTCCTGTGTGTTTGTGTAAAACTAGAAGTCCCGCTCCCAGCCCACCGAGACAACGATTGTGAACGATTGGAAAAAAAGAGCTCACTGCGTTCAGTTAATTTTACTGTAAATAAACTCGCTCAGTTGCTGAGAACGATGCGAAGAGTGAGACCTCATTCTCTCTGTTTGAAGCGAGAGACGAACGAACGTGAGGCTCAACAATTCTGATTGGCGAACATGGCTGTCAATCAAATGGCAGGGGGAAAAAACAAAAACCTCACACAGTTATTTATCGCACTAGTTAAAACCTTGATGTCGATTTGTAAGAGCGGCATGAAACAGGGCCAGGAGCCGCGTGTTTGGCCAGCCCTGCAATAGAATGTAGTACAAATACAGTAGTTTTATGAAGTAATGTAATATTAATGTACAGTATTTACTTTGGAGATTGGACTTCTACAGTATCTCCTTCTAGCTGCTTCTCCGTCAAACACATCATCAGCAACTTCTTCATATTTTTATGGATAAATGCTAGCCGCAAAGATGTTTTTTTACTTGTTTTACCAGTAACATCTTGCTCTGAAAAGCAATCCTTACATTTGTTCTATCAAAATACAAACACATTAATCACTGCAGTAAATCATGCTATACAAAACCCAAAACCAGTGAAGTTGGCATGTTGTGTAAATCGTAAATAAAAACTGAATACAATGATTTACAAATCCTTTTCAACTTATATTCAATTGAATAGACTGCAAAGACAAGGTATTTAATGTTCGAACTGAAAAACTTAATTTTTTTTTGCAAATCATCATCAACTTAGAATTTAATGGCAGCAACACATTGCAAAAAAGTTGGCACAGGGGCATTTTTACCACTGTGTTACATGGCCTTTCCTTTTAACAACACTCAGTAAACGTTTACTGAGGAGAACAATTTTTGAAGCTTTGCAAGGCAAGGCAACTTTATTTGTATAGCGCTTTTCATACACAAGGCAGACTCAAAGTGCTTCACAGACAACAAAGTGAAATGAAAGAAAATAAAAGCAAATTTAAAATGCAGACAATAAAAATAAAAACAGTGTGGAAGTTAAAAGATTAAAAGATTTAGCTGAAAGCTAAGGTGAACATAAAAGTTTTCAGTCTAGTTTTAAAAGTAGTCAGAGTTGGGGAAAGTCTGACATCTTCAGGAAGTTTATTACAGCTGTTTGTTTCAGGTGGAATTATTTCCCATTCTTACTTGATGTACAGCTTAAGTTGTTCAACAGTCCGGGGTCTCCGTTGTGGTATTTTAGGCTTCATAATACGCCACACATTTTCAATGGGAGACAGGTCTGGACTACAGGCAGGCCAGTCTGGTACCCGCACTCTTTTACTACGAAGCCACACTGTTGTAACATGTGGCTTGGCATTGTCTTGCTGAAATAAGCAGGGGTGTCCATGATAAGGTTGCTTGGATGGCAACATATGTTGCTCCAAAACCTGTATGTACCTTTCAGCATTAATGATGCCTTCACAGATGTGTAAGTTACCCATGCCTTGGGCACTAAAACACCCCCCATACCATCACAAATGCTGGCTTTTGAACTTTGCGCCTCGAACAATCCGGATGGTTATTTTCTGTGGACCCGACGTCCACAGTTTCCAAAATTATTTTTAAATGTAGACTCACCAGACCACAGAACACTTTTCCCCTTTGCATCAGTCCATTTTAGATGAGCTCGGGCCCAGCGAAGCCGGCGGTGGTTTCTGGGTGTTGTTGATAAATGGCTTTCTCTTTGTATAGTAGAGTTTTAACTTGCACTTACAGATGTAGCGACAAACTGTAGTTACTGACAGTGGTTTTCTAAAGGGTTCCTGAGCCCATGTGGTGATATCCTTTACACACTGATGTCGCTTTTTGATGCAGTACCGCCTGAGGGATCAAAGGTCACGGGCTTAGCCGCTTACGTTCAGGGATTTCTCCAGATTCTCTGAACATTGAAACATGTTGCAGGCATCAAATTCAAAATGAGCTAATATTTGCAAAAAATAACAAAAGTTTTCCAGTTCGAACATTAAACATCTTGTCTTTGCAATCTATTCAATTGAATATAAGTTGAAAAGGATTTGCAAATCATTGTATTCTGTTTTTATTTACGATTTACACAACGTGCCAACTTCACTGGTTTTGGGTTTTGTAAAATACTTTGTCTGTTTTTGTTAAATATAATTTACATTCTTGTGCAAGTTTTTTTTGTAATTTTTATATTACATGTTCATTATTACAATTTTGTCTCGTAGGCAGGGAAACCAGCCCGGCTGGTTTCCCTTCAACTTCGAAAATGAACTCCAGTTTCCTGGAGATGGAGCCAACCAAGAGGAGATGGAGGGGGACCTACAGGAGAACGACCCCCACGAAACGGTTTGTTTGCTTGGTTATTATTGTTAACAACTGATGGATTTAAGTAAACATAAGTCATGTCTTCATATCAGTTAGTTCTAAACAAGGTAGCTAAGACTGTCATGTAAACAACCAGAGGAACATGTGTAAGTTTGGTAGGTTCACATCTCAACTGATTGAAACCATTTCCACGTCAAAATGGTTAGCTCATTGAGTGCTACTTTGCTAGACATTAGCATTTTAGCAACTTTACTCATTGGAAGTAGAAACCTACATGGCATGACTAATCTGCCTTTACGTTTTCAGTACTGAGTGTGAGTTTGAGGGCTAGCATGCTAAATGTTAGCATTTTAGCCATTATCTCCTCATGTTAAATAGCATATCCTATATCAACATGACGGGATGTAAATTCACGATAGAAACTTCCTTAGCACGTTTAGTACTTTGTTGCTAGCATAACCACTGTTAGCATATTTGCATTTTAGCAAGTGTTTTCATGTTTAATTGCATAAACTGTATTCATGAAGTGAAATCACCAAAAATCTTCCTTACCTCTTTCGTTACATAGTGCTAAATAGAATAGAATGGAGTTTTATTTGTCATTATTACAGTGAGCAGGTTCAAAGAACAATGAAATTGGAGCAGATCCCCTAAGGTGCATAGACAATAATGTACAAACCCCGTTTCCATATGAGTTGGGAAATTGTGTTAGATGTAAATAGACGGAATACAATGATTTGCAAATCCTTTTCAACCCATATTCAATTGAATGCACTACAAAGACAAGATATTTGATGTTCAAACTCATAAACTTTATTTTTTTTTTGCAAATAATAATTAACTTAGAATTTCATGGCTGCAACACGTGCCAAAGTAGTTAGGAAAGGGCATGTTCACCACTGTGTTACATCACCTTTTCTTTTAACAACACTCATTAAACGATTGGGAACTGAGGAAACTAATTGTTGAAGCTTTGAAAGTGGAATTCTTTCCCATTCTTGTTTTATGTAGAGCTTCAGTCGTTCAACAGTCTGGGGTCTCCGCTATCGTATTTTACGCTTCATAATGCGCCACACATTTTCAATGGGAGACAGGTCTGGACTGCAGGCGGGCAAGAAAAGTACCCGCACTCTTTTTTTACGAAGCCACGCTGTTGTAACACGTGCTGAATGTGGCTTGGCATTGTCTTGCTGAAATAAGCAGGGGCGTCCATGAAAAAGACGGCGCTTAGATGGCAGCATATGTTGTTCCAAAACCTGTATGTACCTTTCAGCATTAATGGTGCCTTCATAGATGTGTAAGTTACCCATGCCTTGGGCACTAATGCACCCCCATACCATCACAGATGCTGGCTTTTTAACTTTGCGGCGATAACAGTCTGGATGGTTCGCTTCCCCTTTGGTCCGCATGACACGATGTAGAATATTTCCAAAAACAATTTGAATTGTGGACTCGTCAGACCACAGAACACTTTTTCACTTTGCATGAGTCCATCTTAGATGATCTCGGGCCCAGAGAAGCCGGCGGCGTTTCTGGATGTTGTTGATAAATGGCTTTCGCTTTGCATAGTAGAGTTTTAACTTGCACTTACCGATGTAGCGACCAACTGTATTTAGTGACAGTGGTTTTCTGAAGTGTTCCTGAGCCCATGTGGTGATATCCTTTAGAGATTGATGTCTGTATTTGATACAGTGCCGTCTGAGGGATTGAAGGTCACGGTCATTCAATGTTGGTTTCCGGCCATGCCGCTTACGTGGAGTGATTTCTCCAGATTCTCTGAACCTTTTGATGATATTATGGACCGTAGATGTTGAAATCCCTATATTTCTTGCAATTGCACTTTGAGAAACGTTGTTCTTAAACTGTTTGACTATTTGCTCACGCAGTTGTGGACAAAGGGGTGTACCTCGCCCCATCCTTTCTTGTGAAAGACTGAGCATTTTTTGGGAAGCTGTTTTTATACCCAATCATGGCACCCACCTGTTCCCAATTAGCCTGCACACCTGTGGGATGTTCCAAATAAGTGTTTGATGAGCATTCCTCAACTTTATCAGTATTTATTGCCACCTTTCCCAACTTCTTTGTTAAGTGTTGCTGGCATCAAATTCTAAAGTTAATGATTATTTGCAAAAAAAAAATGTTTATCAGTTTGAACATCAAATATGTTGTCTTTGTAGCATATTCAACTGAATATGGGTTGAAAATGATTTGCAAATCATTGTATTCCGTTTATATTTACATCTAACACAATTTCCCAACTCATATGGAAACGGGGTTTGTAGTAATATAAATAGTAAAAAAAAAAAAAGATAAAAAAGAAGATATGTATTATATATATGTATATATCCACATACATGCATATATCCATACATGCATATATATACATATACACATACAGTATAACATCATAGCACAAATAGCAAAGTGTTCTGATTCTAACCCTTAGTATATTAGATATTTTCGTTGTTTGACCTTGTATAAACTTACTTGGTATGATGCATGACCCCTATAGGACTGCCTCAGCACTTCTGGTACTTAATTAAGTATAGCTAGGTGCTAGAATGCTAATTGTTAGCATGTTTGCCCTTATTCTCATGTTAAATAGCATGTACCGTAACAAACATGGCATGATAGGAATTCATTATGGAACAAACCTTTGTAAGTTTGATACTTTGGTGCTAGCATACTTTTCCTCAGGTTCTTGTTCTACAACTTTAATGTGTTAGCATGGTCACATTTTCGCCATTTTACTCATTTGAAATAGAAACCTACAAGGCATGACCAATCTGTTTTAGCACTTTCAAGACTGAGTGTGATCTTGGTAAGGGCTAGCATGCGAACTGTTAGCATGTTGGCATTTGCCATTATAGCATATTCTATATCAACATGGCATTCACTATAGAACATGCCTTAGCAAGTTTGCTCCTTTGGTGCTAGCATACATTTTTTCAGTTCCTATTATAGCATGGTAGCATTTCTGCCACTGTGATCAGGCTAAATTACATATATTTACATGACATGACATACAATCGTTATAGATCTGACTAAGCACTTTTGGTAATAAGTGCTATCTAAGTTGTAAGCATATTAGCCTTCACTTACTTGAAATGGTGTAAACCTATTTGACATGATGTAAAATCTTTATCAAACTGCCTTAACACTTAAAAAAATCATCCTTACCACTTTCGATACATGGTGGTAAATAGCTAACTGTTAGCATATTAAATAATGTATTTGTTTGACTTACTATAAACCTACTTGGCATGAAGCCTCAGCACTTCTCAGCGTTTTATAGCTAGGTGTTGGAAGGCTAGCTGTTAGCATTTTTGCCATTGGCTCCCCAAGGGGATGGGTCAAATGCAGAGGACAAATTTCACCACATCTAGTGTGTGTGTGACAATCATTGGTACTTTAATCTTTAATCTTTAATCTTAATTATCCTCTTGTTAAAAAGCATATGCTGCATCACACATGGCGCAATATAAATTAATTTTGGAATAAAACCTTAGTAAGTTTGATACTTTTGGTGCTAGCATACTTTTTGTTAGCATACACATTTAATGTGTTGCATGTAGGGATGGGTACTGTACGTTCCTATTTGAACCGATACGGTACCAATTTCTGGTGTGTGTGTTGATAAATGTTAATTGTTGAGATAATTATGATAACTGTGTTGTCCAGTTGTCATATCTTGTTTTTCTGACTACACTGCAAAAACTGAAATCTAAGTAAGATTAAATAATTCAAATAAGGGTGATATTTGCTTATTTTCTGTCTGATAAGATAATTCTTCTCACTAAGCATATTTTATGTTAGTGTTTTACTTTTTTTAAGGGTTTTGGTCCTAAATTATCTCAGTAAGACATTACAGCTTGTTGCTGAGATTTTATCAGAATCAGAATCAGAATCGTTTTAGTGCCATTGTTTGAGAACGGGTTCACAAACTACGAATTTTTCTTGGTGCAAATGTGCGACATAAAAACATATAACACATATTTGGTATAAAAAGAGCTGTGACTGAGCTATCAGATAGACTTAGAAGGGATTCAAGGAATTCAAGGAGCTGCGGTTAGGAGTTATTGTTCATTTGCCTGATGGCCGAGGGGAAAAAACTGTTCAGGTGGCGGGAGGTGTGGGTCTGGATGGAGCGTAGTCTCCTGCCTGAGGGGAGAGGGGAGAATAGTGTGTGTCCAGGGTGAGAAGAGTCAGCTGTGATCCGACCCACACGTCCTGGAGGAGAACAAGTCCTGGAGGGATGGGAGCTTGCAGCCAATCACCTTCTCAGCAGCACGTACGATGCGCAGCAGTCTATTCTTATCCTGGACTGTGGCGCCGGGGAACCACACTGTGATGGAGGAGGTCAGGATGGACTCTATGATGGCTGAGTAAAACTGCACCAGCATCTCTGTCGGCACCTTAAGTTTCCTCAGCTGCCGCAGGAAGTACATCCTCTGCTGGGCCTTCTTGATGAGGGACCTGATGGTCCGCTCCCACTTGAGGTCCTGGGTGATGGTGGTGCCCAAGAAACGGAAGGAGTCCACAATGGGGACGGGGGTGGGAGAGTCAATCAGGGTGAGGGGGGATGGTGGGCTGTGACTTTCCTGAAGTCCATGATCATCTCCACTGTTTTCTGGGCGTTCAGCTCCAGGTTGTTGAGGCTGCACCAGGACGTCAGCCGGTCCACCTCTCTCCTGTAGGCGGACTCATCGCCATTCGAGATGAGCCCGATGAGGGTGGTGTCATCCGCAAACTTGAGCAGTTTTACGGATTGGTGACTGGAGGTGCAGCAGTTTGTATACAGGGAGAAGAGCCAGGGGGAGAGTACTCAGCCCTGAGGAGTACCAGTGTTTGTGGTTCGACTGTCCGAGACAATCTTCCCCAGCCATACGTGCTGTCTTCGGTCTGTCAGGAAGTCATTAATCCAACTGCAGAGGGAGTCGGGCACGCTGAGCTGGTAGAGCTTGTCTCGTAGCAGTCCAGGGAGGATGGTGTTGAAGGCAGAGCTGAAGTCCACAAACAGGATCCTAGCGTAGGTTCCTGGGGAGTCCAGATGCTCCAGGATGAAGTGGAGGGCCAGGTTCACTGCATCATCCACAGACCTGTTGGCTCTGTAGGCGAACTGCAGTGGGTCCAGGAGGGAGGCGGTGATGTCCCTGAGGTGGGGCAGGACCAAGCGCTCAAAGGACTTCATGACCACAGACGTCAGCGCGACCGGCCTGTAGTCATTTAGTCCTGTGGTCCGTGCTTTCTTGGGGACAGGGACAATGGTAGAGGTCTTAAAGCAGGACGGCACGCGGCATAGCTCCAGAGAGGTGTTAAAAATGTCAGTGAAGACAGGAGCCAGCTGGTCCGCACAGTGTCTGAGAGTGGAGGGGGAGACACCATCCGGCCCGGGGGCCTTCCGCGTATTCAGCTTCAAGAACTGCCGGCGTACATCCTCTTCTTTGATGGAGAGGGTCTTTACAGTCTTATGATGTTTTTGGAGTCCTGTGATGTCATTGGAGTCCTTTAACTCCTTTAATGATGTGCTGGCATTGGTGGGGAGGGTGATGGTGGGGGGAGCATGGCTTTGATGAGCTGAAGGCCGTTCATGACGACAGTAATGTGTGTTGAGGCCCTGAGCAAGAGTCCGGTCATTCAGGGCCTGGGGGGTTTTGGGTTTATAGTTCGTAAGGGCCCTTAGACCTCTCCAAACTGCCGCAGAATCATTGGAGCGGAACTGTTCCTGTAGACGGTTAGAGTACACAGATTTAGCTTTCTCCACTTCCCTGGTGAAGTGGTACTTCGCTTCTCTGTATGTACTTCGGTCCCCGCTTCTCCACGCAGCCTCCTTCTTCTTGCGCAGCTGTCGGAGCTTGGGTGTGAACCAGGGCTTGTCGTTGTTATAACAAACCCTGGTGCGCGTTGGAATGATGCGCGCCTCATTGAACTGTATGTATGAGGTCACAGTGTCCGTATACTCGTCCAGATTGTTCGCGGCCGCTCCAATTGCCTCCCAGTCTGTCGTTTCCCAGCAAGCACACAACTCGTCCACAGACTCGGCGGTGAAACACTTAATGTTCCTCATAACAGGTTTAGCCGGTTTCAGTCTCTGTCTGTATGAAGGGATTAAGTGCACCATCACGTGATCTGATAGTCCAAGAGCAGCGCGCGGGACTGCATGAAAAGCCTTACTCAGTGTAGTGTAGCAGTGATCCAGCGTGTTCTCCTCTCTGGTCAGGCATTTAATAAACTGTCTATACTTTGGTAATTCCTGGCTCAAATTTCCCTTGTTAAAGTCACCAAGCACGATAACAAGAGAGTCAGGAAAAGACCGTTCCACATGTAAGATCTGTCCTGCGAGCGCGCGCTGAGCGTCACGCACGTCCGCGCCGGGCGGGATGTAAACAGCCACGAGAATGAATGAAACAATCTCACGCGGTGAGTAAAAGGGCTTACAGTGGATGAAAAAATATTCCAGAGAGGAAGAACAGTGTCTAAAAATGACAGTCACGTCTGTGCACCAGCTATTGTTGATAAAGAAGCATAGTCCCCCGCCTCTTTTTTTGCCAGAGAGCGCCGCGTCTCGGTCCGCGCGGAGGAGATGAAAGCCCTCCAGTTGAAGCGCGCTGTCCGGGACACTTGCGCTCAGCCAAGTCTCCGTGAAACACAACACACATGATGAGGAGAAGTCCTTGTTCCTTCTCATCAGCAACGCTAGCTCGTCCATCTTGTTGGCAAGTGAGCGGACGTTGGAGAGGAAGATGCCTGGTAGAGGCGTGCGTAATCCCCGTCCGCGAAGACGGACAAGTGCGCCCGCTCGCTTTCCTCTTCGATGCGGTTTCCCTCTTTTGATCGCAGAATGGACCAAATCCGCAGCTGACGCTAAGATGACCGGTAACAAGTCCATAGGGATGGTGGATCTGATGTTCAGTAGCTCTTCACGGGTGTAAGAGCACCCGGAAACACAATTTATATACAAAAACAAACAAAACAGAGCGCACGAAAGCACCGAGGCAGCCTTCATCGGCGCCATGATGACCTATATTGAGTAAAACATGCTTGAAACAAGAATATCAACTGTTGCAAAGCTGTGTCATCAACACTCACAAGTATAAAACTACTTTTTTAAAGTAATAATTTCTTATTTCAAGCATGTAAAAAAAAAAAAAAAAATCATGACTCTGACACAATTGTGTCTCATTAAAACAGATTACAGCCAAATGGACTTTGCTGTTTTATTTTCAATAAAACAATAGAAAATACGTACTCACATAGTAGTACAGTTGTTATTAGTGAGAATATACTTATTTTAAAGTATTTTTGGGTTAATTGAGGTTAGCTAATTTTACTTGTTTTGGAAAGTCTTGACTAGCCAAATTTTCTTGTTCTATTGGCAGATAATTTTGCTTAGTTCAAATAAAATACCCCTAATTTTTGTATTTTTTTTTTCTTGTTTTTTGAACACTGACTTTTTGCAGTGTTCATTTGAGTCTCATTTGCAATGCAGTTGCACTTCCAAGACATTACATGGCAGTACTGTGTTGGTTATCTACTGTAAGTTGTCTCACTAGGAATTAGCTTTTTCCATGAAGTTGAATGTGTTATGTTGTGCCCTACAAAGTGTTTATACTGTAAGTGTTGGGCTTATTACGCAACAGCTGTTTGAATGTAACATTCCTCTTAGTTGTCATTTCCGCTACCACATTTAGAGGTGTTGAAAATCGGCATGTAAAATCGTTAATGCTAATAGTAGCCAGTCTATGGTGAATCCAATACAAGTTAGCATCAAGCTAATGCATTTTGGAAGAGTGGAGCCTTACTTTACATTTGAGTGTTTCTTGAAAGCACACTTGCCCTGTTGGTGTTGAAAATTGCTACATTGCTTTTCTTCTTGTTTCCTTCAGCCGGTGTTTAGTCTGCAAACAAGGTATTGGAACACGGAAACCTTGGATTTTACTTTAATTTTTACCATGAATTGATTAATGTGGACCCCGACTTAAACAAGTTGAAAAACTTATTCGGGTGTTACCATTTAGTGGTCAATTGTACGGAATATGTACTGTACTGTGCAATCTACTAATACAAGTCTCATTCAATCAATCAAACCTGGTAGTAACGACAGAATTCGGTTGCTGCCTATAAGAGTATCAAATTCAGTACCCAATCCCTTATTGCGTGGTAGCATTTTAGCCACTGTCACCAAGTTAAAGTGCATATATTTACATAAGATGATATAAAATCACCATCTATCACGCAACCAACCAGGGTTCCTCCCAATGCTGCGTCCATGTTGTCCTCCTGTAGACGTACATGTTAGCTGTGTCGCCATCAGGTCTCTCACACACACACACACACACACACACACACACACACACACACACACACACACACACACACACACACACACACACACACACACACACACACACACACACACACACACACACACACACACACACACACACACACACACTCTTGTATTAGTTACCTTCTTGAGACCTGAGAAAAATGCCTACCTCTTTAGAACCACCCTTTCTAGATATATAAAGATTTGTATTTACAACATTAATGATATCAGTGTTTCCCATAAACTGCCAAGATACCTGTGGCGGTGGGGGCGTGGCTATGGGCGTGGTCACCATGACATCATCGACACATTTGCATAATTGCATAAAATATGATTTTCTCTAAAAAGGCTCAAAAAATGTATACTTGCTAATTAATAATAACAGTTTTGTTTTAAACGTCCATCCATCCATCCATCCATCCATCCATCCATCCATTTTACAATATAATTACAACACTTTATGTACATATTTATATACAGATTTGAACAATAAGTTATTCACTGAAATATATTTATTAATTGTGGCTCTTACAAAAAATATATCTTATAAAATATAAAAGCTAAAATGTCTCTTAAAGCTCTGCCCCTTTAATTAGTGCATACTAAATAATTTAACTTTAGCCTACTACTACAACCATATTATTTACCAGCAACATAAAGTGAAACAGAGGCAGAGGTGTCCTGCCACAGTCAGTAACAAATAAACAGAAAACAGTAGTGGTCAAATACAAATAAGGCAACAAGAGAAGTATCCTACACTTCTCTTTTGTAAAGTAAATCTGAACAGCCTATATGGGCATCTACATCAACTATATGATTTTCCTGAGAAGCTGGACAGGACAAAAAAAATAAATATATATATATATATATATATTTTTTTTTAAATTTTTATTTTATTTTATTTGTGGCGGACGTAATTCTTTAGTGGCGGGCCGCCACAAATAAATGAATGTGTGGGAAACACTGGATATATACAAACTCCCGCCATCAGTGTGTGAATGTGTGTGTGTGAATGGGTGAATGTGGAACTAGTGTCAAAGCCCTTTGAGTACCTTGAAGGTAGAAAAGTGCTATACAAGTATAACCCATTTACCATTTATCTTGCTTAGTACTTTCTGTACTTAGTGCTCGCTAGCTGTTAGCTATTTAACTTGCCATGATGTAAAATCTTCATCAAACTGCCTTAACACGTGTGCTTCTCACCGTCCTACAGCTAGATGGTAGCACAAACACTGTTTGCATGTTACATTCCATGAACTGTTCACAATAAAACATCACTAAAAATATGGTTAACCAATTTTAATACCTAGCTACTGTAGTTGTGCTCATGCTAACTATTAGCATGACATACGTATTTTAGTCATTTGATCGAGTATAAACCTACTTGGCATGATGTGAACTAACTGTAAAACGACTATAGTACTTTGTAATGTACAGATAGGTGCTAGTATGCTAACTGTATCATCTTAGCATTTTAGCAATTTCTGCATGTTAAATAGACCAGTTTTTTCCAACCTTTTTTGAGCGAAGGCACGTTTTTTGCGTTGAATAAATCCGGAGGCACACCACCAGCAGAAATCATTAAAAAACAAAACTCAGTTCACAGTAAAAAGTCGTTGTCGCAATTGTTGGATATGACTTTAAACCATAACCAACCATGCATCAATATAGCTCTTGTCTCAAAGTAGGTGTACTGTGACGACCTGTCACATCACCCCCTGACTTATTTGGACTTGTTTGCTGTTTTCCCGTGTGTAGTGTTTTAGTTCTTGTCTTGCGCTCCTATTTTGTTGGCTTTTTCTTTTATTTTTGGTATTTTCCTGTAGCAGTTTCATGTTTTCCTTTGAGCGATATTTCCCGCATCTGCTTTGTTTTAGCAATCAAGAATATTTCAGTTGTTTGTATCCTTCTTTGTGGGGACATTGTTGATTGTCATGTCATGTTCGGATGTACTTTGTGGACGCCGCCTTTGCTCCACAGTAAGTTTTTGCTGTCTTCCAGCATTCTGTTTTTGTTTACTTTGTAGCCAGGTCAGTTTTAGTCTCATTCTGCATAGCCTTCCCTAAGCGTCAATGCCTTTTCTTAGGGGCACTCACCTTTTGTTTATTTTTGGTTTAAGAATTAGACACCTTTTTACCTGCACGCTGCCTCCCGCTGTTTCCGGCACCTACAAAGCAATTAGCTACCGGCTGCCACCTACTGATATGGAAGAGTATTACACGGTTACTCTGCCGAGCTCTAGACAGCGCAGACACTCAACAACAACACATAATTAGCAGACTATAATTACTGGTTTGCAAAAAATATTTTTAACCCAAATAGGTGAAATTAGATAATCTCACAGTGGTTGAAAAACACTGAAATAGACTATACCCACATAGCATTGTTTAGTTATCTTCAAAAGTAGTTGTACCATTACTAGTTTTTCTTCAAACATGTTACCTGTTGTTGACAATTGTCACCCTGGTGTGGACAGGACGCTGCAGGAGATGACAGCACAGACGACGACGAAGGGGACAGCGGAGAGGAAGGAGCGGAGGATCCAAACGTCAACGTCGCCCAAACAGGATTCCTGTCCTCCACCTGGTCATTTGTCATCACCTTTTTCATGTCGCTCATTCCAGAGGGAGCGCAAAACGCTGCTAACTGAGCCAGAACATTCTTTAGCTGTGTCGAAGAACACATTGTGTTCTATAAAGAGACATTATTTTCCCCTCTGCAGTTTAATTGAAGAGTTGTGTTGAATTGCTGTAATGAAAGTTGTGCAGCATTAGCTTATTTTGACATCACATGGTCTCAAATGTGTTCAAAAGCTGCCACAGACGTTTATTTGCGTATTAGGACTATTCTGTGTAAATTTTAAAAAAAATTGTGTCATTGATGCTAGTAAATGTGAGACTGGCTGCCGTCCACATGAAAGGGTTACATATTTAAAATGTAGTCATATAATCTACATTGTTATGGTAACATAAGTGTTTTCAACCAAGGAGCAACACAATCACAAATAGTGACTTCATGTTGGGGCAGAGATTGTTTTACTTCTTTTATTACCCAAACAATAGGGTTAAATAGATTATGATGCTGCTTTGGAAGTAAAATGTTAATTTACACTAAACTATGTGTCCGTTTTGTGAATGTATGGACTTCTTTTAACGCTGTAAATACAACTAGTATTTATTTTTTACTTGAATACAACTACCGGTAGTGTTTAATGGCCCTTGACATGTTCTGAAAATTAAACAAATTAATTATTGTTGAGCTATACTCGATAAATGACCTAACAATTATTTGCGTGTACCTCATATAGGGGCGGCATGGCGTAGTGGGTAGAGCAACCGTGCCAGAAACCTGAGGGTTGCAGGTTCGCTCCCCGCCTCTTACCATCCAAAAATCGCTGCCGTTGTGTCCTTGGGCGGGACACTTCACCCTTTGCCCCCGGTGCCACTCACACCGGTGAATTGAGGTGGTGGTCGGAGGGGCCGTTGGCGCGAATTGCAGCCACGCTTCCGTCAGTCTACCCCAGGGCAGCTGTGGCTATGAAAGTAGCTTACCACCACCAGGTGTGAATGAATGATGGGTTCTACATGTAAAGCGGCTTTGGGTACTTAGAAAAGCGCTATATAAATCCCAGGTATTATTATTATTATTATATATAAAATAAAAACTAAGATTTGTATTTCTCAAATAGCTTACCAAATGAGCCTTAGCAATTTTCCGGTAGCATTTTAACCAATGTCACCAGCTTAAATTGTATATATTTACATGACATGATATAAAAGCCCAACAGCTCTTATCACATTCACAACTATTTAGCACAAAAAAAAGAGTAAAAACCTACTTATGATGTAAAACTCCATTGTACTGCCTTAACACTTACTATTTAGCTAGTTGCTGGCATACTTGGCATAAACACTGTTGGCATGTTCATATTTTAGCCAGTGTCCTCATTAAGTTGAATTGAATAAACCATTTACACCGTATTTAAGGATCAAAGGGGACAAAATTAAAATACATTTTTGCAATGGTTATTTACATCGAGAAATACATTAATGGTGAAATACTGAAATTAAATAAATGTAATTTTATGTTAAATAAATGGGCACATTTATGTATTTGATTTCAGTTATAATTGACATTTAATTATTTAAAAATGTATTACATTTTTTCCCCATTTAACCTTCCATCAGTATAAAAATCACAAAAATACTACTTTAGATATTTAGTGCTATCTAGCTGTGCTCTAATGCCAACTATTAGCATGTTATCTTGTTTCTTTTAAGCACATGCAATTCTTTACTGAAACACTAGGGGCGCTGCTGTCCAGCTGGCTGACTTATTAGCTTGTTGGCCTCCTTCAACCCAGGAATTAATAGTCACTTTATGGCAAATTTTGATCC